>NW_006436282.1:449439-513060 GCF_000325575.1 Pteropus alecto
GGGCGGGGAGGGTACCTGAGGTCACCGGCTCCGCAGGAGAGGCAGGGGCAGCACGGCGGTGGCAGGATTGCGGAGCTGCTGGGTCCATCCGACCCTTACCCTCAGCCGGGGAAGTAACCGTAAGTCTCGCCTTCGCTGTGCGGGTCTGTTTAAGGCTGTCTCAACCCATTTTGGGCTCAGAGTTCAGCGCTGCCTAGTTCACGCCCTCCCGCGTCTCCTGCAAATATGCCTCCCTGCTTTTGAGGAGGATTGTCTGTCTGTCTGTCTGTCCCCATTCCTGAACGGGCAGTATCCTCTGTCTGCCCCATTGGTTTTTTTTTTTTTTTTTTTTTTTTTGCCAATGAATTTGCAAGCCTCTGGTCTCCGTGGTGCGTCCCATCCTCCCCATTCTGGATGCATCTCCTTGTCACTGTCCTCAAAGGATCTGTGTCCTCCCAATTTTTCTTTCTGTACCCTGGACTTTAGAGCCTCCTCCGCCCATCCTTTGAGATGTGGAAAGCCACGGAATCTTGAGGGCAGGAAAGCCTGCCCATCACGAGGGCTAGAGTCTTGAACGGATGGATGAAAGTGCTCTGCAGGGCTTGGATGGGTGGGGAGAGGTGCAGATGGTTCTTGTGAACCTTTATTTTTGCAGCTTCTGCCACCAAAACAAAAGAATGGGCCTCTCTCTTGGACCTTTATTCCTCTCCCTTCCTAAATGTGTATAAGCTGTTTTCTGTATGTCGCTGTTTGAGTAGCAGGAAATTGGAACTAGAGCAGTAATTAAGCATCTCGTGAGGAGGTTTTCAGAATTAGTCTCACAAGCTCTATTCATACGGAACGGCATATTGAACAATCTTTTATTGAAATGAAGACCAATTGCCGTAAGAGCTTTACTAGTAGATCTGAGAAATGAATGTGAAAACAGAAGTCATGTTTCAAATGTGTTTTGGGTACCTTTTGATAATTTTTAGTGTTTTGGATTTACAGTTCTTAATTTACAAAGTATGTGTATGATGTGAAATCTTTGCATTAGAAGATTTCATTTTGTTAGTAAAAAAAAACCCACTAAAGTGATTTTTAAATATCATGTCAGATTATATTTGATATTATTTTAAATCCTTAATTCTGAGACCTTTTTCACTGATTTGGACCAACCACCTACAGATGTTACAAACGGTGGTGCTTATGACCTTCTTTCCTGCTTCTTAGTTTAAAAAAGAAATTAACTATTTCCAGATTTTGGAGTAGGCACTTTTTCTCATGAAAATTTGGTTTGCTTTTTAATCTGCCACTGCAGAACTTTCCAGAAATTAGATTTAAAAATAGTTTTAATGCTGCCAGTAACTGGACAATAGCTCTTACATGCCTTTATGCATTTGATACTTTTCAAGGCACTTTAGGAAGCAAATGATAAGAATAATTTTACTTTGTGTATTACAGATTCTTGGTTATTATTCTGTTAACTTCTGTAATATTAACTGTTAGCATTTTTTTTCTGAAAACATCATTTTGTTAAAGGTAGGTGTGTTTAATGATTTTTTTTTTTTCAAAACCTCCTTTGAGCAGTTAATTTGGGGCTATTATTTGATTTGTAACTTCATACCGTTCACAGATTTTAGTTTGAATTAGGCTCAGGAGATGCAGATCCAGCTCTCTGGAGATGTACTTTACTGATTAGTTTCTGAAGCCAAGCACTGTGTAGAGTATATTATTAAGGGTGTAGTTTTTGCTTTTCTAAAGTTGATCAGTTTCCAAATATGAAGAGTGGGGTGCTGTAGTGAGGTGATGGGCAATAACTTGGAAAGGTCTTTTTTTTTTTTTTTTTCTAAGTCCACTGATCCCTGTTATCCTTGGAGGTAGGGTATGGAAGATAGGGCTATAGTTTCATATTACTCTTTTTCCCTTGCCCACTGCTCTGAGAATTTTGAGTCTTCATTATGAAAGGTTTCTGAAACCCAGCAGACTGTGCCCTAAAGTGTGGGCTCTCACAGGTGGCTGCTGAGACATGGGAGAGTTTTGTTAGCTATTCTTTTTTACTTCTATAGCACTGCCCACTTTTGAGAGAGTAGATTTTCTTCCCTCTTTTGCTGAGATGTGCACTTGAACTGGTGAAAGTGAAATATGTGTATTTTTAACTTAATTGTAGGTAAAAGTTTAATTTTCATGTATAAATAGATGGAATAACTATGAATTAAATTTATCTGATTCTTCTTGAATGGAAGTTAGAAAAGATTCCTCAGTGCTTTGGGTACTTTTTCCACCTTTGAGGACCCATTTTTTAAGATGAAATTTAAAAATACTTCTGTCTAATATTAGACTTTATATATGACACATTTGCCAAAACATTTGAGAGTGGCTCAGTCATTATTAAAAAGACCAGTCTGAAAAGAGTTTCTATGCATGGTTCTAAAAATGCTTAGGTATTTTGTTTCTGTTCTTGAAGTGACTTGCTAATTTTAGTACTCAATTTATTTTACAAACAACCTCAAACTACCTCTTTTTTTTTATTTTCTAGAGAACTTATTTTCATACTTCATTTCAGTAAACCTTCATTGAATACTTACTATGTGTGCTAGGCACTGTGTTAGATTCTGGGACTACAAGGATAAATAAGATTGTTTTCCTCATTGAATTTGACAATCTAAGTATTTAACTGAGTCTGTCCATCTGCCTTTACAGACTTCTCTAATAGGTTTTTAAGTCACTTGTCTGTGTTTCATGTCGTTTCTATAATAGTAAGTACAGTAAATGCTGTTTATTGAGTGCTTAATTCTTGCTGGCTACCATGCTAAGTGCATTATATACATTATCTTATTTAATTCTGTGAACAGTCCTAAGAAGTATTTTATCTTCATTTATTTATACATTCTGATTTATAGTGATGCTGAATGTTGTTTTATTTATAGTATGCTAGAAAAGATTTGACCTCTTGATTTCTCCTTAAGCAGAAGAAGTTGTAATATAGTTACAATAGATCTTAAGTCCCGAATAATGCTTTGAATAGAAAGATTCTAATTTCATAAGGTATTAGTTCCTTTTGTTTTCTAAAGTAGATGAATTGCTATCAAAATGTAATTTTCAGTTGTTTAAACCTTTGAAAAGACAATTCTAAAGTTCATTATAATTAACTGTAACATAGGTCTTCAGGCACATATAACTTTTTTCTAGTTCAGCAGTGGGACCAAGAGCTTATCACATGTACTAAAAAATGTGTGTATTATTCAGGAAGGAGAGAGTATTGAGGTATATTCAGCTTTAATTTCTTTTTTAGTTTAATTTTGACAGACATCTAAATACCTTGGAGAGTTTTGGTTTCTGTAATGAAAATGTATTCTTTCCGATTTAAAAATGATCTTCCTCATCTATTAGTGGAATATGTGCTTTATCAGCAATTTAGTATGGTTCAGTCTCATCATTTTTCAGACCCTCTCAAAACATTTGAAAGATGATGTATCTTCCACTGTCAACACTTTTTGCCAAATCCTCATTTGTATTCTAAATATTCTGTTGTTGTTGTTGTTGTTTTTTTTTTACCAAAAACTGCCAACAGTTTGCCATCCTTTAAACTAAGACCTTTTGCTACTGGTTACATACTCTTCTGTTTTTAGGACCATTAGACAGATAATTATTCTTTCTCTAAGTTCCTAAGAGAGGTAGTCCTTGATTTTTTTCTGCCCTCAGTCTGACATATATATTTTAACTTGACATAGACAGTTTCCCCTTTTCAATGTAGCAGAATCCTTGATACTCAGGTCACTGTATATTCTGACAGGAACAATATTAGGGGTAGAATTCCTGTTCAAGGACAGAACAGTGACTAAATTATAAATGTATTAGGTGCTGGGACCACAAAGATGAATAAGTCAAGATTCTTTTTCTCAAACTATAAAATGCCTGTTTAAAGTCCTTGAAGAGAAAGGAAGGTTGATTTGAAAACATTGAGATGCTCTTCTCCAAACAGGCATACAAACACTGCCTTCCATGATAATGTATTCCTTCAGAGTATTGTAAAGGAAGGTATATAAATAAACTTTAAGCCAGGATTTTCATTCACTTTTGTGACCTCAGACAATAGCCAGTTGTCATTTGCTCTAGTAGTAGATGTTCTATATCATATATTTATTTCAGATTTTAAAAAAATTATTTTGAAATAATTTCAAACTTACAGAAAAGATTCCAGAACGGTACAAAGTACTCCTTCACCCAGATTCCACCATTGTTAATTTTTTATTACTTTTCTTCTTTGCCTACCCTCTATCTTTCTATCTCTATACATATATTATATATGTGTGTGTATATAAATACATACCCATTATCATAGTTTTTTTCTGAACCTTTTGGAGCAGGCTACAGACATGTCCCCTCACCCATAAACACTTAGTGTCTCTATCTCAGAAACAAGGTATTCTCTTATATAACCAGCATATAACCCTCCAAATCAGAACATAAGCATTGGTACAACACTACTATCTAGTCCTATTCAAATTTCATCAAATTTCATCGACTATCCCAACAATATCTCTTTTCTGGTCCAGGATACTATCCAGGAATACATGTTGTATTTAGTTGTCATGTCTCTTCAGACTTCTTCCGCCATATTTTTCCCTACCTTTCATGTTTTTAATAGTTTTAGAAAGTACAAGCCCTACATTTTTTAGGATGACCCTCAACCTAGATCCATGTGACATTTCCTCATGACTCCATGATTGGTCATACATGTCTGGCAAGAATGCGACAAATAGGGTTGTGACCTCAGTGCATTACATCCAGAGGCAATTAGTGTCAAATCTTGCCACTACTGGTGATTATCGCCTTGGTCATATTGGTGTCCTTTCATATTTGATCAGTATTTGTGGGGAGATATTCCAAAATTATGCCAGCATCATCTTCTATTCATTAGCTATAGTGTGGGTGTCAGTGATATCTTCCACCTAAATTAACCGTTTTTATGATGTGATTGCCAAATGATATTTCTCTATTTCTATTGTTCCTTCTACATGTATTCTTTGATATTTTATTGTAAAGTAGAACTTTCCTTTCTCTCCTATTTATTTATTCATTTATTAAATCAGTAAGGACTCATGGATTTCAATTTTGTTTAGTGTGTTGTGATTTACTATTATTTATTTTGCCATTTAAATTGTCCACAATTTAGCCAGTGGGAGCCTCTTTAAGCTGGCTCCTATTCTTGTTTATCATGTGCCCTTCTCATTCATTGTGTATTTTTGGCAGAACATGCTGTTCCTGGTTCATCTTGTACTTTGCCTGGTCTAGTCCTGGAATCAGCCATTTCTCCAAGGAGCCTCATTTGTTTTTTGTTGTTGTTTTTGTTCATTTTTGTAAAGGATGGTATTTAAAATCAAAGATTTAAGGGCTTAGTGCACTCATTGCTACTGGGGTGTCATTGCTTATAGGAACTAGGAAATGTATGAGTACATGAGTATAGTTTGTATATATACACATATATATGTATATGTATATGTAATACACACATATACTTATATATGTATATGTAATACACACTTATGTACATCCATAATTATTTCTATACCTGTATATATGTATTATAAAACCGTAAGTTATGTTCCTATACTTCTAGTCCAGTTCCCCAGGGTTCTTTCTAGCCTTCTTCTTTTCCATGTTTATAAATGCCTTATCTGGCAATAAGAAACTTGACTTCATATATGGTTATGATTTGCCTGGCTCTGTTATTTATTTGCTCAGTGTGTTACCATTTTCCCTGTCATGTAGACCACCCTCTATCTCCCTTTACCACTTTGTCATTGACTGCTGGGCCTTCTGGCCTGTTCCTCTTTGTGGGTCTACCACTTCTCACAGGATCCACAACTCTGTGCATCTCTCTGTCCCCACACAGTACCCCATTATCCTTGCCATGGCCAGTTGGCCCGCATCGCTGCTGGCCTTCCTAAAATGCTCTTAGTGTCTTGTATCCTCAGCCAGCATGCTAACTATTTTGCATAGCCCAGTATTTTCATTAGTTAATTTTTAACTATGTTACCAGGATTTACAAACATACATATATATATGATGAACTATATACATAATTTCCCCCATATACAAATAACAGCACACTATATTAAATGTTTTACATCTTTGTTTTTTTGACAACTATGTAGTATTCTATTTGTGTGTGTGTGTGTGTGTGTGTGTGTGTGTGTGTGTGTACGTGTGTACAGCCAGATAGGTACACACACCCCTACCTACCTGTGGTAGAATGAATAACAACCATAAATTCCTCCCGTTCTGGTATGCATTCCTCTTTGTAATAGGACTTTGCTGCTTCTCCCATCTAGAGGTAGAACCTATTTCACCATCCCTTGAGTCTTGGCTGACCCTGTAATTTGTTTTGACCAATGAATATAGTGGAAACGATATGTGAGTTCTGGAGCTTAGTCCTTAAGAGGCCTTCAAGGAATACTTTCCTGCAGCTGCCATTTAAGGAAGCTGGTTTAGCCTGTAGGAGGATGAGAGGGCTTTAACCTATTGGACAGCCATGTGTTTTTTTCCCAAAGTTATTTACAAGAAAACATTGAAATAAACATGTTTATATTCTCAAATTGGAAAAAAGTAAGATGCCCCAGTTGACCATCAGCATCAACCAGTAGACGTGAAAGTGGGCTATCTTGGATCTACTAGCCCAGCTGACCCTTTAGCTGAATGTACCTGCAAAGGAACTGCCCAGCCAACCAACAGAATTGTGAGAAATAACATGGTTTTGAGGCACTAAGTTTGGGGTGGTTTATGCTGAAACAATAGATACCTGAAACCATATCTGTGTTCATTTCGGACATATGAACAATATTACAGTGACTATCTTGTACATCTTATATACGAATTAAATTTTAATAGATGCCAGATTATTTTCCAGAAATGTTGACACAATTCTTAGCATCATCATTAATGTCTGAGAGTAACAATTTCCCCCATAAACTCACTATCACTGATTTTTTTGACAATAAAATGGGTAAAAAAATATTTCTTATGGTGCTTAATTCTGCATTTTCCTAACAACTTGTGAAGCTGAGCATCTTTCGATACATTTGTTGGTTCTTTTGATTTTTCAATTCTCTGAATTGCTTATTCATATCTTCACTCATTTTTTTCTATGAGTTTTTTTATCAATTTGTCACTTCTCTTTGATATGTTATAATTATAATCTTTTAGCTTTCTTTGCAAATATGTTTTATCATTCTGTCTTTTGTTTTTTTTTTCTTAGTTTATGGTATCGTTTATTTACCATACTTTTTTTGATATTTCATGTAATCATTTATGTTTTTTTCTATATTGCTTCTGATGTTCCTGTCTTGAGTATATCTCTCTCCTATTTTAGGTTTTATAAACCTTTTTCTAACTTTCTTCTAACTTTGTATTATCTTTCCTATCAATTAGGAAAGATAATCAAAAAAAGAATGGTATAAACAAATTAGGTTGTTCGTTTTCCTTAAGTAATGAGAAATTAGAGGGAGCTATCCAAGGATGCTTTTATGGTGGCTCCATAATGCTGTCAGGAATGCAAACTCATTTATCTTTCTGTTTAGTTATCCATAGCAGCTGCTTGTTACCTTTTGGTCCCAGGTTGGGCATTTCAGACGGAGCAGCAACTTCTATTTCTTCTATCATCATCCATGGCTCTGCTTGTTTTAACTGAGGATCAATTCCAGTTTGGTGACTATAACCTCTGAGGATGGGGCCAAAACAAAGCAGGTTCCCCATAATAGCAAGTTATTTTGAAATATTTTTTCTGTTCTTTGAAAAAAATAATGCTGAATTTGCTTTCTGTGTTATAATAAATGTGTGTACAGACTAAGGCTTCACAGTCTTTTTCTTTAACCTATTGGACAGCCATGTGTTTTTTCCCCAAAGTTATTTACAAGAAAACATTGAAATAAACATGTTTATATTTCCAAATTGGAAACTAATGTTGAGAATAAGAACTTTATTACTATCATCAATAAAACATATTAATTAAAGGCGTTTTATGTGCCAGTAACTATGGTAAGCACTGGATATAAAACTGAATATGGTGTGATCCTTGTCCTCAAGAGGTTTAACAGATAATTGGGGAAGCAGTTAAACATTTCATTAGAATATTGATGGTAATCGGGTATATTATCAAGTTAGGGTGGAAGGATATCAGTGTTAGTCCAGAGCTGGGGAAGTATGATCAGGGAACTTGATAGAAAAATAACTTCTAAGCTGAGTGACTAGTGGGAGTTAGCTTATTGAGGGATGAGAAGAACTTTCCAGGAGCTTTAGTAGTTCAAAGATAAGTCTGAATTATCAGAGATAGGCTATGATGAGATAAATTCTGGTAGGGACTTTTTCTTAAGTCCTCTTGGGAAGGTTTTAAAGGGTATTGGATAAGATCAGATTTGATAAAGTTAAGCTAGTTGAAGTGGTAGTGGTGGCGGGGAAATGCTTTAGGTAAATATTGAGTACCTATGTGAATATAATGTGTATGGGGGGTCAGAGATATATAAAACATAATTCATGTTCTCAAGGAGTTAGTGGTTTTAAATAACGACTCGATACCAACAACATGAGGCAACATACTAATATAGCTTCTGTCCTATAAAATGAGGGCAACTGAGGACTAGAATTAAAACCTGAACTCAGAACATCTTCGTGGATTCAAAGCGTGTATTTTTTCCATGTATGCTGCTCTGCCTTCCATTGCACTTATTTCCCCTTAACTTATTTATTAGTGTGTTGCTTAGTTCAGTTACTTCAGAACCTTGTGAAGTTAAAATGGTTTTCAGCTTGGGACATGAAATATCAAAGGAGCTTCAGGCTTTCTCCAGGCAGTTTCTGTGTTGGATGGAGTATAACCAGGAAGATAAATGCTGGTTAGAAAAATTGCTGCATTCTCTGAATGAAATAGTTGTGAATAGTCTTGAAATTAGTTTCTGAGAAACTTAGTATTGAACTGATAGGCGAGTGGAAGACAAAACTCTGGCATAGCATGCCATGGCACCAGATAGCTGCGTGGCATTCTTATTAATATCAAAAGTGTTTTCTCCATTGTTAATATACAGAGCAAGGAATGGGAAAAGAGCATGTACTATTGCTAATAAATAAAGCAGTGTTGGTTTTCGATAATATGTTTATATTTATTTCTAGAAAGCAGTTGTAAAACTAAAGCTTATTCTGTCTCTCAATCTTTCTAACGCCTTACTTTATTTCAATCTATTAAACTAGCTATTTTGAGTCAGGCCAAATAGAGATGGCTAAAGGTAACAATTTTATCCTTTGGTGTCTAATTTTCTAAGGGTGTGCTTGCCATGTGATCTCTCTGGGCCTCAATTTTCTCACTTGTAATTTGATACACCTGGATGAATCATCTTTGGAGGATTCTTCTTGCTCTGAAATGTGTCTTGACATGACATCCACAAAATTTCTTTAAAAGTTAGGATATGGTATCCTGACTGGAAAAAAATTACTTTTTCTATAGAATTGGGAGGACTAGGAAGGAAGGATAAAGGTTGGGCTGATAAGTTGATATCACAGAATGAGGAAAATAACGAAATTCAGAGGGATGGGGTACTTCTGGTTTTTTAACTACTCAAAAACTCTTTGAGTGTGGTTTAAATGCCAAATACATAAGATAATCAAAAGTGAAAAATAATAAGATTACTATGATCAAGAATTTTATAGTCTAGTAGCCTTTTTCATCTGACATCCCTTAAGCCTTAATGTACCAAGCTAGAGAGGTTCTCAAAGTGTAGCACGTGTCAGAATCACGGGTAGAGCTTATTAATGCATCAATTGTTGAGCGCCACCCCCAGAGTTTCTGACTAGGTAAGTCTGGAATGGAACCTGAGAGTTTTCAGTTCTAACAGATTCACAAGTGCTACTGGTGATGCTGGCATCTATTGTATGAAATTAATTTATTTCTCTCATGCCTCTTGAATGGTACGTGTCTTATGCAAACATTGGGAAAATTTTTAAAATAGTTTCTCAACTCATTTTTCTGTATTCAGAGTTCTCTAGATGAGGAACTCTGATGGGGGAGATAATAAAATGAATGAAATTAATCTATAATTCAAAACCTTATCTCATTAGAGAAGGTAAAGACAAAATTGCACAGACATACTATAGGAAGAATACCATTCGGGGTTGGGGAAGGGGGGATGGATTGGAGTGGGAGAAAACAGGGTTCAGGCCCATTTGCTCGGGAGCTTCTCTCATCTACCTTCTATCTAGACTATGATATATATAAAAGAGACCTATCTTCATTTGGAAATTTTGTGCCCTTAAATCTAGATAGCATCAAACACATATAGCATGTACCGTAATGTCACTGTGCCAGTTTGTAACCTAAAAGTCATATAAGTAATTATTTAACTTTCTTCATGATTCCTCTCACCACCGTCCTTATTCAAACCCTTTATCCTTGGTGTAGTCTGTATATACTTTCTCCCTAATCGAATTTCTAATTTTTATATCCTGTTTACCATGTATATATTAAATAATTAATAATTCAGTAGGCTAGATTAGATAGGAGAAAAATCTCAGCATTTTAAAATTGGGAAAATATGTGGAAACATCAGTGGGTTTATATCTTAATATTAAATTGTTTATTCAAAAAGTCTAGAATTATACATTGTCTACTTCCAAATTTCTCCTTGGCTTCAGACTTGTATATCCTTTGGCCTACATGACATCTAATAGGCCTTTCAAATGTAACATGTTCAAATGAAGCAGATCTCCTTCCTTACCACTCACACCTCACCTCCTACAGGCTTCCCTCTTAGTAATGGTAACTCCATCCTTCCAGGTACTCCATACTTCCAGGCCAAGAACCTTGGAATCATTCTTATCTTTTCTTTTTTCTCACCTGTCAGCAAACTCTATAGGTTCTTACCTTCAGAGTACATCCAGAATCTGATCATGTATTCACCATCTCCACTGCTACCTCCTAAGTCCAAGCTACCATCATCTTTTATTTGGATTAGTACCGCCACTTCCTAAATAGTCTCCCTGATTCTGGCTTTGCTGCCACTCTCATTAGTCTTCTTAGACAGGCAGCCTGGGTGATCCAGTTAAATGTAAGTCAGGTCATTTCATTCCTTTTCTAAAAACCCTCTAGTGGCTTCCCTTTTCACCCAAAATAAAAGCTGACTCTTGACTTCGGATACTACATTCTTCCTCACTCTACACTATAGTAACACTGGCCTCCTTTCGGTTCCTTGAACACATGAAAAGAAGGCATGCTCCTTTTCACTGGCTGTTTCTTCTGGAATACTCTTACCCCTAGATATCACACAGCTCAGTACTTTTACCTCTTTTACTCAGGTGTCACCTTTCCTGATCATTCTTTTAAAAATTACAACTTCTTAAAACTGTCCTCTTCTTGGCTTTATTATTTTTTAAATAACACCTTACATTCTTAAATATAGAGTGTAAACACAATGGGGACAGGGATTTTCATTTATTTTGTTCCTGCTGTATTCCCCTACAACTAGAATAATGCCTGGCACATTGTAAGTGCTCTATATTTGTTGCCTGAATTTATTATTTTATCTGCATAGAGGAGCATGCCTTTCCTCTGAGAAGTACACCTGACAATCGTGCTTCTAGCATAGGCTACCAGTCATTGATTTCTAACCCTTATTATTCTGCTTCTCCTTTTTTCTAAAAATAATATGTTCTATGCCTCTTTTTAATTTGAAATTACTGTTTGATTTTTATTATAACATACTTCCTCTGGCAAATATTCTACTTCCTAAGTTCATGTGTTATTTTGGAAATAATTAAGCATCCTTTAATCTTCTGTAGAGTATATGAATTAATTGCTGCCATTGAATGTGATGTTTCCTAAGTCATAGTAATACTTTGATGTGCATCTTGCTTTTAGATGACTCCATATCATGATTTATAACTTTATACCGTAGCTTCTTCCATATTCTCCAAGAAAGGTCAATCTCTATTCCCCTTATAACAACCTGGACTGAGAGGACTTTGTCCTGTTTTGATTTTTGAGAGTTTTGTAGGTTTTAGTGTTTTTGTGTACCAGTGCTTAATAACTACCTTAATTGAAGCATTCAGGTCCCACAAAGGCACCTTGCTCTCATACTCTTTTTCTTTTTCTCTTGGCCCAAGAAGACTTGAACTTTATGTATTTGCCATGGAAGTCATGCACTTTGGATTTTTCGTATCAGGCATTGTGCCAAATTGTTGGATCATGTTTTGAATCATGTCCTAACTTTTCAAGTTGAAAAAGAGTCACTGCAGTACTTATGTTCATCCTATTGCCATTTCTTCAGGATGCTGGGAAGCATAGGTGGCTCAAATCTCAATCCTTCATGTCTTTTTTTAGATGTTAAAGGTTATTATATTCCTTTGTCCTTTATTACCTCGTTAAGATATACAGAATGTAAAGTGAATTCAAAAACATTAAGTCAAACATACAGGATTCAGGTTCTTGTTTCTGATGTCGGAGACTTTCCATTCTCTGAGCTTGGACAACAGACAGTAGACATGAGGAAGCCCTTAACCTTAATTACATTTCGTCACTATGGCAATGGAATGTACTTAATGCTAAGATTCAATATCAGTAGCTAAAAATATATACTGTATAAATGAATTCTTTTTTCCAGATGCAATCCGGAACTTGAATGTTGACGTGTATAGTAATAGGTAGAGGCTTTGCTGAGAACAGATATTGCTGCATGGCTTGTAATATCCTGTGGGGGGAAAAAGTATAGGTTCAAAAATACACGTTTATTCATAATAGTGGACAAATTAGAACTAACTTGTGTAAAGCAATAAAGGGCTAAATTATTATGTTTGTCAGACTTAGATATTATTAAAATTATGTGTTCAAAGGATATTTAGTCAAATGGGGAAATGCTCATGATAAAAGTTAAGGTACAAAAGAAAAAAATTCCAGCTTTATTATGCAGCATAATCCAGTTTTGCACTTAAAAGTAGGCTCTATAAATATAGGAAGAAAATATGCCAATAAAATAACAGCGATTATTACAGGGTTTGAAGATTGCATTCATCTTTGTATTTTCTTCTTTGTAGTTTTCTGCTTACTTTCCAATTTTTATACTTTATGTAATTTTATTAAGTACTTTTAAAAGAAGGAAAAGATTTTTGGAACTAAGTACAGCTAGGTGGTTCTAGGCAAATTAGTAACAATGATGATGGCTGCATTATACCAAATACCTATTATTTAGCAAATATTGAATGTATTTTATATATTTTGTCACCCTATTTTTGTAATAGCCCAGCATTGGAGGCTTAATGATCTACTTTTACATATTGGGGGGGAAAAAAATCTCAACAATTTTAAGTAGCTGTTAGCTAGTTAAGTGTTCAAGTCAAGATTCAAACAGAAGTTTGTCTTCAGAATTTTCTAAATATATCATTAAGCCTTCCCAAAATAAACTTTCAAAGCCTGTGTGTCTTTACTGTAAAACACAGGTGGGATTGTTGTGCAGATTAAATGAGAGAATATATATAAATCACAGGACTAGATTTATCCATAAATATCTTATATCTAGGCTTCTGGTCTTTTTTCAGTTCATTTCTGCACATGTATTGTTCAAGCTGGTTAAATATTTTCATTAACAACATCATCTGAAATTTAACTCTGTAATACTAAGCCTGTATGTTGCGTTTCTTCAAAGAAGAGCAAAGCTAATCTGTTGATTGGAATTTTGTTCTTTATAAAAGTTAAAAAGTTATGCTTCTTATGTTCATATAGTACAATTTTCCAGTCATTTTTGGAAGTTTCATTTTCATGAGGATCAATAATACTTTGTTTAAAAGGCTGTAAATAAATGAATGAATGAATGAATAAATAAATAAATAAATAATTGGCTAAAACTTATGTTCCTCACGTTCCTTAAAAGATGTTTTAAGAGACATGATATTTTGTTGAGATTAGGAAGGACTTCTGTTTCTTTTCTGGGTCTGAACCAATTGAGAGAGCAAAAACAGCATATCCAGTTTTTCCTCTCCTGATTTAGTTTTGTACTTTTATTAGAAATTAGTGTACAAAGGCTCCTGAAACACCTAAATATGATGATTTGAGTCCTAGCTGATAGCTGTTTTATAGTCAGAAAAATACATAGAGAAATTAGATATGGATTGCTTGCTCTGATGTTCAGAGTTACGCTATTGCTTATGGGTACAATAAACACCTTCTAAAAAATTTAAGACAAATGCGATTTCAAATATTATTATATTTTTCTACTTGAGTGTCATAATTTTGGACTTGGAAAATATGGACACTCTTATCCATGGAAAATATAAAGAAATATAAACCTACCTGCTCAGAAATTTACATTTTGACTGGATTTTAAAAATTCCTTTAAATGATGTAGATTTTTGTGTGTGTCTGTTTTAGCTACTACATAGTATTCTACTGAATGATTAACCTCCATTTTAGCTGTTCTACTGATGAATAGGTAGATTATTATACATTTTTTTAAGGAAACAACTTCAAGATACTGGTTTTTCTGGAAGAAGGAGGGAGGAAAAGGATTGTGGCAGAGTGAAACTTAATGATGTTATATCTTTTAAAAATATAGAGATTTGAAGCAATTATGGAGGTAAGACAATAACATTATGGACATGAAGTAAATGAATGTTAACAGTGTCTTGTTTGAGATATTTTTCCTTTCCTGCAGTCATGAAGATATTCCCCCATGTTTTCTTCTGAAAACATTATTTTTTTGCTTTTCACATTTAGATCAGTAATTCATCTGGAATTTGACTTCTCCATGGGATTTTAGGTAGAGTTCAAGATTCTTTTTTTTTCCCATATCGGTACAAATAACCAAGCATTTATTGAGAAGATCGTCCTTAAAGGGAGTAGGTATTTTAATGATGAAAAATAATAGAACATGTTTGCATGTTGATAAGAAATCTAGGCCTAGATCATTCTCTAGATTCTAGGGAACTGATGGCATAGGCATGAGATAGAGTAAATGAAAGAACATAGTTTTTGAAAGGGAAGGGATCCGTAGCATAAATCGAACATTTGCCTTTGCTTTGACAGGGAGGCACTTCCCTTCTAACAGGAAGAAAAGAAGAGAAAAATGACTGCAATTGCCAAGTTGGTTTATAAGACTGCTGTGAGAAGATGAAGGAATTCCCTCTTTATGTTTCTGTTTTGTTCATGAGATAAGGGTAGGTCCTGAGAGGGTCAGTGGAGGAGGGAAGGGTTGTGGAGGATTGAGGAGAAATGATAAAGTATGAAAGCCCAGTTTGTTCTCGTTCTTTCTTTCTCATACCTTCAAATTCTGTGTAAGAGAGAATCTGATTGGTTAAATTAGTCACTGTCCAGTATAGAGCCCTTCTCTTTGGGGTAAACTCTTGAACCAGAACTTGTAGTAGGCTACTGCCTTGCCTGAAAGGTTCACTTTGGATCAGAAATTCATCCTTACTTAGGGTAGCTATGGGCCAGTGGTAATGGGGGAAACACATGCTATAAAACATGGTGACTTAAACATATCTGTCTTTGTTCAGAAGGAAACACTTCTTTCTTGTTCCCTTCAACAAAAGTCTCAGAATTAAGTCAGTGGTCCAGTTGGGGTGATATGAACAAATCATTGTGATTGGTTGAGTAGAAAAACACTAAGCCAGATTTGGGCCTTTATGCTCACCTCTGGAGTGGAGCCAGCCTTATCTACATTATGTCCTGCTTATGTTAGAAGGGAGTTTCTCCAGAAAAATCGAATTGTTTTTGCCAGAGAAGGATGGAGCAGTTGCTGGTTAAATAAAAGTATATTGGAATATAATGGAGTAAAGCACTGGTAGACCCTTGATCTTCAAAGAAATATGATTCTTTTTGTAAAATCATTGAATTAAAAACTGAAGCAATCATGTTGTAAAAAACTTTAATCTTCTTTTAGAATTTGTCTTTACTGTTAATCTGTGTCCTTTGACTTAATAGCATTACCACCACAATGGGCCATGAGTATTTCCTTTCAGATTGCATCCCTTCCTTCTTTACATTAAGTTTTTGTTCAGTACGTTTTGTTCAAGAGATTTAAGGGAGAAACACCCTTCATTATTAGAACAGCTTGTTGATAGGGTGTTTGGGGAGGGCATTACTCTAAAATATAAATTATTCATCACAAGAAGATGCTTTTGCAGACATAGCAACAGACCACACAGTTTTTTGCCAGAGTTCTGTTGATATTTTACTTTAAGAACAAAGAACATTAGAAACTGTATCTTTCATCTTAAAAGTATTGTACAGTACCTGTGGGATAGGTTCACTTCTGAAATCTCTTTTGCAATAGCATGTCTTACCTTGTTTCTTAGATTAAGTCAGTGGGATAGCATTGGGAGACAAGAAAATAATAAAATGTTCCCAGACTCTAAATCATTTTCCCTAGGTGGAAGGCTATAGTTACTTAGTAGTAGAAGAGTTTAGCTAACATCAGATAAGCCTATGATTCTGAAATGGTCTTTCACTTAGAAAAAGGAGATAGACTCTGACAGAAAAATAAATGTCTTTGTTTTGTGATTTACTCAAGAGAAGGAGATAAAACTACACAGGCTTTGCTTGACAGATAGTGATTGCTCAGTTACAGAATCTGAATTTGTGAAGAATAGGTGAATATGTGACTTTTTTCTTTTTAAGAAAACTATGCAATGAAAGTCCTTTTCCTGTTAACATGTCATTTGGTAGGCGCCAATAGCTCTAGTGTGGAAAAGTATTATTCTGACTTTATTCTACATAAACCCAAGGCAACTTGATTCATTGATACCTTCCAAGGTGTTAATTTGCTAGCTTCACTCAATATATACTGGTTACATCAGCATTGTATCCTCTTCCTTTCTCACAATTGAAGCATTTCACTATCTTTCATGCCTAACGATCCACAATATAGTTTTTGGTCATTTTAAGTACTTCACTGTGAATAGTGTGCCAAAAAGAAACTTGAAGAACATCTGTATCATGATAGAGAGAGGCCATAACAAATAAATAAGGGAAGTAGGGCTACCCAGATGATTTTTCAATAATTCAGGGAGCAGAATAAATATTTTAAATTTAATATTTAAATTAAATGGTCATATTTACTTTTCTTGGTAAACAGTTCTGTGAATGTTAACACATTATAGATTGGTATAATTACTATCACAATCAGAATACAGAACAGTTGTGTCACCCTAAAATCTCCTTTGTCCTATCTCTTGATAGTCACACTCTTCCATCCCTAACCCCTGTCAATCACTGATCTGTTTACCACTATAATTTTGTCTTTTCGAGAATGTAAATGGAATCATACATATGCAACCCTTTGAGATTTGCTTACTTAGTATAATGCCTTTGAGATTCATCCACTTTGTGGCATTTTCTTTGTTGGATATGTGATTTGTAAATATTTTCTCCTAGTTTGTAGTTTGTCTTTTCAGACTTCTAAAGCAATGTCTTTTGCAAAGTAAAGGTTTTTAATTTTAATAAAGTCTAATTCATCAATTTTTTTCTTTTGTAGATCATGCCTTTGGCATCATGTCAAGAACTCTGCCTTATCCTAAGTCATGAAAATTTTCTCCTGTGTTTTCTTAAAGTTTTCCTTTTAGATCTGTGAACCATTTTTAGTTAATTTTGTGTAAGTTATCACATCTTGGGTCATGGTTCTTTTTTCTTTCTTTTTTTGCATGTAGATGTCTAGTTGTTCTAACACCATTTATTTTTTTAAAAAATCCACACCTCTTTTTTCTCTATTGAATTGCTTTTGCACCTTTGTCAAAAATGAATTGACCATATTTGTATGGATGTGTTTCTGGATTTTGTTTTGTGTTTCATGAATCTATGTGTCTATCTCTTTGCCACACTGTCTTAATTATTGTAACTTTAGAGTAAGTCAAAATTAGTGTTTTCCCTCCAACTTATTCCTCTTTTTAAAATGTTTTAATTCTTCTAGTTCCTTCGCCTATTTTAGAATCAGCTTGTCTATATCTATAAAAAGCCTTTCTAGGCTTTTGATTATAAATGCATTAGTACTGTAGATTAATTTAAGGAGAATTGACATGTCATAGGAGAATTAACTATGTTGAGTCTACAAAAATTCTCAGACTAATATCTTCATAGAGATGAGATGTTACATCCATGATCCAAAAATAGGATAATATAGGAAAAGGAACAACCAGATGACAAGAAGGAGTTATAGAAATTAAAACATGATGGCTGAAATTTAAATTCAGTTGAATAGTTGGAAGATAAACAAAAAAATCTTCTTGAAAGTAAAACAAAAAGGCAAAGAGATAGAACATGAGAGAAAGAGTAGAAAATTAGAGGATAGAGCTAGGAGATCCATTATCCAAATAATCGGAGTTTCAGAAAGGGAGAACAGAGAAATGGAGAGGCAAAGATGATCAGATAATTCATCCTAAAATTGAATGAAGGAGATCTCCATTTTTGAAAAATGAATTTTAAAAAGAAACACACATAGCTTTTACAGGAAATAGCAATTGCCAGGAGCTAGGGGGAGGGAGAAATACGGAGTTAGTTTTTAATGGGTACAGATGTTCAGTTTGGGAAAATGAAGAAGTTCTGGAGATGGACATTAGTGATGGTTGCACAAGAATGTGAATGTACTTAATGCCACTGAACTATACACCTAAAAATGGTTAATTTTTTGTCAAAATTTTATATTAAGGTCAAAATAAACAAGAGGAGACAACAGATGAAAAGTTTTGGAAGCTAGAGAGCAAATGCAAAAAAGGCAATTGATTTAGCAAAACTAAACTGATAAAGCAAAGTTCAACCTGATTCTACAATTTAACAAAGGAGAAAGAGAATCAGGCTGATATGTGCTAAAGAACGCAAAGAAAAATAGAAGAAAACTACAGGAATTGAAGAAGTATGAGTTGTGGCTAAAAACAGTAGAGATTGAAAATTTTATGAAGAGTGAAATTATCCAACAAAGAATATATTCTGCCCTATTCTGTGCAGCTGAGCTATTGCTCCTCTTTTCTTCTGGAAGAAGATGGGGTATATTAGCTGGACAAAGTGTTCCAGAAGCATAGGCACAGACAGCTGAGGGTGATGTACCATTCTGGAAATGGGATTAAGTAGAAGTATACCTACTACATGGTAAGAGCTCCCCCAGCTTCCTCCATTTAGCCTAAAAGAATAGACCTAAACGTTCTGCAACTGGGGTCCACAAAGTAACCACTTAGCCCGTTTCATGCTATAGTGGAGCCTGCTGATTGCCTAGCCCTGCAATTATATGTAATGCCAAAATAAGCATCAGTGTACAAGTCTCTCAACGTACCTGTCAGGAGTTATCTAAGACAATATCTTAATTTTTTTAACTATAACCCACAGTAAAAAGTAATTTTATATATCATAACCTGGTATACATGCTATATATATGTGTGTGTTTATTTATATACTATTTAAGTAGCATTGTGACATCCGTCATTAATCAGTCATCCTTATCTCTTGATGATCTTCAGGTAGCTTATTGTGAACGAAAAGAGTGACTTCAGAAGACATTGGCTGTGTTTCTTCTTTGTTTTTCCCTCTGGTTCTCAGTATTCTATGTAATAGGTGATGCTAATAACCTTCCAGCACCCAGAGATTGGATGTTCATCTGAAAATGTACTGTATTTTAAAATTCCTTATATGGGAATTTGATTTGATTTTTAAATACACATTCAAGTTTCAGAAATTAGAAAAATCATACACTCTCATGCTTATTATGACCTATGCATAACATAGTAAGAAAACTTGAGATTGACAGGTAAAAGAATCCTTTATCTGGTAGCAAAATTCTGGTACTAGTGATGTGTATTTACATATATTGTTTAAAGCCATAGATTTTAGATACTCAAGTACTTCTCAGTGTTACCATTTCTAATCTTTTTATTTTTCATAGAGCTTTCTTAAATGAATGACTATAAATTTTAATAGTCATCATGAACTTCTGCTTAAAGTTTATCTTTTAACAAGAGAACATGAAAGACCATTAGTTTGTATAAAAATAATTTACTTTCTCTTAGTCTTGAAGTTCCAGTGGACAGAACATATTGAAGTAGGGAACATATTGACAAGTAGGGAACAACCTTTTTAACAGTACTAAATATCTTAAGCATATTAGTCATTATTTTGTATAAATATATAAACTTTTGTTTACAGTGAGTACAATGAACTAATTTTAACCAAACAGTTTTTCAAATGAAGTAAAATATCCCTTGAGTGCAGAGACTATATCCCAAACATAACAGCAGTGAACATGGGTTTGGGTTGATTTATTCTATGAGACCCCTGTAATTTACAGAAATCTCATTTACCATTATTCAGATTCCTTAACTTAGTGGACATAAAGGGATAATAAAAATTTGTCCTGTTGTACATTTTAGTATGTGTCTGGCATATATTTCCTTGTCTTTTTGTTTGCTTTGTTTTAATGCTTGTGTGTATTGGTTTAGTTTAAGTAACTTTAGTTTCCAGGACTATTCAAAAATGAATTGGAAGGAGGTCTCACAATTTGAGTTTGGACAGCCATTCATCACTTGTCTAGCGGTCAGATTTCAAGCTCTTTCAACCATCCTAAAGTTATGAACCAATAAGCAAGAAGAAAAAGGTTTCTAGAGGAAAAAAAACAATAGGAAAGTACACATTTATTAAATGCCTTCTGTGTTAGACACTGTGCTAAATACTTAGTTTTACTTCTCAGAGTAACTCATACCCATTGTATAGTTAAGGAAACAAATGCAGAGGGATTAACATAAAGATTAGGATTCAGGTCTTTTATTTTTAAGAGCTATTTAGGTTCACTGCAAAATTGAGAAGGTACAGAAATTTCCCATATCCCTATACCCACACATGCATGGTCTCCCCATTATCAGCATCACTCGCCAGAGTGGTACACTGTTATAGTTAATGAACTACATTAACATGTCATAATCACTAAAGTCCATAGTTTATCTTAGAGTTTGTTTACTTTCAGTGTTGTATATTTTATGGGTTTGGACAAATGTATAATGTACCCATCATGATGATATCATACAGAGTATTTTCACTGCCCTAAAAATCCTCTGTGTTTTGCCTATTCATCTCTCCCCTCCCCCCAACCCCCACCCCCAATCCTTGGCAACCACTGATCTTTTTACTGTCTCCATAGTTCTGGGTTTTTCAGAATTTGTATTGTTGGAATTTTAAAGTCTTTTCAGATTGGCTTCTTCTACTTAATAATGTGCACAGAAGTTTCTTCTGTTTTCATAGCTTGATAGCTCATTTTGTTTTAGCGCTGAATTATATTCCATTATCTAGATGTATCACATTTTGTTTATTCATTCATCTGTGAGAACATCTTGTTTGCTCCCAAGTTTTGGCATTTAGGAATAAAGCTACTGTAAACATTTGTGTGCAGGTTTTTGTGTGAACAAAGTTTTCAACTCCTTTGGGTAAATACCAAGGAGCATAATTACTGGATTGTATGGTAAGAATATATTTACTTTTGTAAGAAACCACCAGTTTTCCACAGTGACTGTACAGTTTTGCATTCTCACAAGAAATAAATGAGAGTTCCTGTTATTCTAAATCCTTGCCAGCATTTGGTGTTGTCAGTGTTCTAGATTTTGGCCATTCTATTAGTCTTGAGCGGTATCTCCTTGTTTTAATTTGCATTTCCCTCATGATACATGATGTGGAATATCTTTTAATGAACTTATTTGGCATCTATATATCTTCTTTGGTGAAGTGGAATATAGGAAAGTGACTTTTGTATATTAACCTTGTATCCTGCAGGTTTGTTATTTACTTGAAATTTACTTGAAATTTTTTTTTATTCTTTTGGATTTCTTATATAGATGATTATGTCATCTGTAAACAAAGCCAGTTTTATTTCTTCCTTCCCTAGCTGTATACCATTTATTTTCTCGTCTTACCGCATTAGCTAGAATCACCAGTATGATGTTAGCTGTATGTTTTTTGTGGATGTTTTTTATCAAGTTGAGCTAGTTCCCCTCTATTCCTAGTTTATTGAGAGTTTTTATTATCAATGGGTGTTGGATTTTATCAAATGTTTTTTCTGTATCGATATGATCATGTGATATTTTGTCTTTTGATGTAATGGATCGCATTCATCGATTTTCAAATGTTGAAACAATTTAAAAGCAGTTTTCTTATATAAGATAAGTGTGTCAGGAGTTCCCAATACTGCCCCCAGATGTAGTGATTTTCTAGGAGGACTTACAGACAGGACTAAGTTGTACTCACAGCTAAGCGTTATTGCAAAGGGATATGAAGCAAAATTAGCAAAGGGAAAAGGTGCATGAGGCAAAGCCCAGAGGAAACTAAGAGAAAGCTTCCAAGAGTCCTTTTCTTATGGAGTCAGACAGGATGTGCCTAATTCCACCAGTACCAAATTATGACAACATGTGTGAAATGTTGTCTACTAAGCAAGCTCACTAGTGACTCAGTGCCCAAAGTTTTATTGAAGTCTGGTCACGTAGGCACCTTCCTAGGATGTACCAAAATTCCTGACTCTCAGGAGTTAAAAGCAAATGTTTAGCATATTACACATTATTTGTACAAACAATTTAGGAACACCGAATCACTTCTATTAGTTAGTGAATGGTGTGAACCCTCCTTAAATCCAAGATTCCAGATACCAGCAAAGGAAGAGCCAGTCATTGCAAGTAGGCCTTTCCACAGATAGCCATCTCAAGCGTGCTATATTAATGCTTTTCGACATAGTCCATCCCCTTGGCACTTGGCCAAGGCCTCTTGATACCTGGGCCTTTTAGAGCTTCAGAATTTAGTCTGAACCTCTAAGTGGTTAAGTTTTATTAACCATAAAGTTCTATCTTAGAAAGCCAGGTGGCTTTCTCCTTGTGTTTTTATATTTAAGTTTCTTTTTTTATGTAGCCCAAGTCATCAATTCAGACACAGCACAAATCTGACTGCTAAGTTGAAGGTGACCTAAATGCCTTTTAGGGCTGAAGCAGGTCTTAAAAGTCAGCTTCCACACAAAAGAAGTACAATTCCAGAGGACACACACAATAGACCTGGAAACAAAGAATTCACAGTTGTTAGGATACCCCAAGCAAGACATATATTAGGCAGTACAGGTTGACAGAGCCCCCAGTGTGACCTTCCACTGTGGAGTCTCCCACCCTATGGTTCCCAGTTCAGTCCAATTAATTGAGTCCAGTATTTGGTTTCACCTCAGGACCACTTGAGGGCAGTTTGAAACAGATTTGTCCATGACATCAGTTCATCCACCTCACAAATACGGACTACATCTCGAGATGTTCTGCATGGGAAGTGCAAGAAGTAGGCGACCCTCTGCTGTTTCATAGTCAGGCTGTCGAGTGTGATCATAGCTCAGCGGTCAGTTTGAATTCAGAATGCTCACAGCTTCTTGGAAAGGCAGCATGAGGAGTTTCTTCAGGAAGAGACCACTTCCAAGAATAGTTCTGAAAAACAGATCATTAATACCCTTTCCCATGCCTCCCCAAGAGCCATGTTTTTGTTTTGTCTGTATTGTTACAAAATTATTGTGTCTCATTTAGCAATCATACCTACATTTTTTCAATCATCCCCTATTCTTACCCAGACCTTTTATTCACCAGGATTGGGTGCAAGAGATACAAAAACATTTTCATATGAAAACATTTTTATAGAATTTGACCAGAAAGACATATTATGTTCAGGGATTGATCAGGATTAAATCCTGGCTAATTCAAGAATTTTCAAAATGGGTTAACATTCCCTCTTTTTTGTCCTAATTACCTAGTGAGCAGCCTAGGAAAGGTCAGTCCCTTTTTTTGGACAGCTATATTTAATAATCAGACTGCCTCACCAAGGTGTATCTATCGGGAGAAAGGTGAGGGAAGTAGAGCCAGGCTATCAGTCCATTGTTGTAAATTGTAATTAATCTGGAAACCTGAACACAAGTCAACAGCAGTGAGCCATCCCCCAGAGGCAGTCCAGAGTCCAGTCTGTCAGGAGTGGGTGGAGAGGTCACACTCTTGTGATGTGCTCTCCTCAAACAGCGGCTTTTGGCAGGAATCACAAGTTTGGAATGCAGTTAGCCTCTGCATCAGAAACATAGAGTTGATCAGTAGCCTGATTTTAGATGGTCTCAATAGAGAGTAAGCTGTTCCTTGTGGGCACATGGATGTGACCCAGACAATTCAGCCAGCATCCATTGATGTTTTCATAGTTTAAGGCTCTACAGAGGGGTGTCCTAAATCTGCAGCACTCCCAGAGTCTAAGTTCTGTTCATTGACTCTCTGCCTGTTTTTTTTCCCCCCCAGTGGAGCTTATGCCGAGGCTAAAACAGCTTATATCAGACAGCTTCATATTTTAGCTTAAATTAGGACCTGTGAATTCAGAATTCCAACAAAGCTAGCAGCTAGTCTTGAAAATCCGAGACTCTACAAGGCCAGACAGCTGTGTTCCAAGTCCAAGTAACAAGCAGAGCTTTCTCAGCTCTTTTTATCTTGTCAGTCTTAGAGTCCAAATTGACCCACTCAAAAATATGTATATCAGGCTGAAGAATCATCTTCCTCTAAGGATCAAGAACTTGATTTCATAAGAGCTCATTAGCAGCTAAAAACTGCTTTTTAAAACCCCAAAAGTGTATCCACATGTACAGATTGCCTCTTTTTGTGTTGTCTCCCTTTTTGGAGAGGCTCCAATAGGCAAAAATCATCAGTTACTGAGACTTACTCTGTTTCTAATATTCAAAGAGTTTAGATTTCATCAACTCACCAGCAGTAAAAAACAAGAAAGTTTTGTCACATTCCCATTTTTTCTTTGCAGCTTTTCCTGACCAGGATGATCGCTCTAGCATTTATGAAATTACAAGCACATAATATTTTACATGTAGTTTTATCATACATCCAGATGTAATAGCCACAAAATACCAAAAAAAAAAAGCATTTTATAAAATTTTCCTTTTTTCTCATTACAAACTTATTTAAATATTCCTTGCATTTACATGGTTAACATTACAGCTATGTGTGTGTATTGGATAAGGTTATAAAGGGGTTGGGATTGCTGCAGTAGCAGCTAGGTTAAAGAAACTGTTTAAGGTTGTCCCCTCCACCTTTTTTCTCTCTGAATTTATCTAAAACTTTGCTCCAGCCCTGGCAACTGATTTAACCTTTTTTTCCTCTCTCTTATAAGAGAGAACAATACAAACTTGCAATATTTTTGGCCTACCCAAAACTCACATTTGGGAATGTTTGGGGCCTTTATCCTCTAACTTTCAAGAAAGAACAAAAACCAGAGATAACACCCGGGATGTACTCTTCCTCCTCCCCCTGTTTTGGCCAGTTTAGGCAAAAGCAGCCAGAGGAACAGCATACTATCTCTCCTGGGGATGGATCTATCCTTTTCAAATTTCATAGGCAACCGTATCTCTCATAACAAAGCAGCTCACCTGCTATTTCATATTAAGGATAACTCCATAGCTACATAAGCACCAAAGGCTCATCATTCCCCACTTTCATTCTTTCATTTCCTAAACAATGCTTTCACCATATTTTAGTAAGTTGAGCAGGCTAGCAAATCCCACTTCTGACACCACTGTGTTGTGGGTGCTTGTCCTCAGAATTACCTCCAGGTTTGGTGATTCTCTTGGAGAACTCACAAGATGCATGTAGTTGTACTCACAACCAAAATTTATGACAACAAAAGGATATGAAGCAAAATTAGCAAACAGAAGACACATGGGGCACAGTCCAGAGGAAGCTAGACACAAATTTCTCAGAGTCCTGTCCCACAGGCTAACAGGGTGTGCTTAATTCCTCCAGCATCAAATTATGACAGTACTTGTGAAATATTTTCTACAAAAGAAACCCACCAGAGACTCAGTACCCCAAGGATTTTTTGATTTGGAGGCTGGTCACGTAGGCTCATTCTGTGTAGCATGTACCAAATTTCCATACTCCCAGAAGAAAAACAAAAGTTTAGCATATACGATGTTTGTGCAAACAACTTAGCTACAGTGACCCACCCATCAGTTATGGAATGGCGTAAGCCCTCCTTAAATCCAAGTTTCCAGACACCAGCCAAGGGCCAGTCTTATAAGCCAGGCTTTCTAAGGATAGCTGTCATTAGGCCTGCAATGACAACACTTTTCTGCACAACAGGGTAGGTAGCACATTCTCAGAGAAAGGGGGCTGAACTTGTAATCTTGAATAAATTCCTTTAGGCTCAGCAGGACAATGGATAAGAAACACAGAGAGCTTCTAGAAACAAAATAATCTTATCCCTTGACACAATATAATAATTCTAGAGTTTTCTCCATAACAATAATAATTTAAAATGAGTACCTCACAGTGAAGGATATAGCAAAGCCAGGTGCTCACTGATTTTAAAACTGTGTGGAAGAGTGGGGTCTTTTCCAATGTGGTTTTATGAAAAAAAAATTTTTATTACAGCAATTTTGTATTTATTCTTTGTGGTTAGTGTGAGAAAGGGAATTATTCTCTTTTAATATTATTTTGTAAACTTGTACTAAATTCGAATGTACATAATTATTAGAGTTTACGGAGCAGTTCTGTTCCCTGAAGTTTAAGCACAAAACTTACAATTAACTTTAAAATTTTTTTAAACATTTAATACTGCTTACAAACAGTAAAAATTGTTACCTTTTCAAACAATGTTTTATTACAAATTTCTGAACTTCCATAAATAGCATGTAATTTTTATCTTTTTTCTCAATTGACTTCCATTGATTAAAGTTTAGGGAGCCTCAGTTCTAAGCTAAAGTAATTTTATCTTTTTTCTCGATTGCATTAACTTTAACACCTTGGCTTCCTAATACCAAGATATTTTCACTTATTTTTATGTAATAAAGACAATATAGTATTCAAAAATTATGAAAGCAAACACTGCTGAGTAATGAGAGATGCCAAAGTTGCTGAAATCAAGACATCTGCTGACAGCACCATAGCATTAGAGCTTGAAATGTTAATTTTTCAACACTATATGAAATTCTGATTTCAAAGTATGAAAAATAGTTGTGAAGGGGGAGTTAAAAGTATAACATAATGTAACATTTTGAGTAGTTGGAAAGTCAAATGTATGAAAGTTGAATATTTAACAAAAATTTTAGCTATCTGAAAAATTTACTTGTGTGGAAGGTTCTATGTACTGTGATCATTGCAGATAGTTATGTTTTAGTAGGAAATAGAAGAGTAAGAATGATGCTTCACACAGTTGTAACCCAAGTTTGGACCGTTTTCCACTTACGGACCTCATGCTAGCTATTTTCAATGTTCATTTGCCAGTTTGGCAAAAAGAGACAGTCAGATGCTGCCCTTTGCAGCTGTTTTCATTTCTTCCTTTTCCATATCCTTCTCCACACTGTGAAAGCTATATAGATTTAAAAATTACCCAAGAACAGCCAAAATGTATATATTGGATTATCTCCTTTTCCTTGGTTGCTGAGAACTCTCAAGCAGCCAAACTGCCGCACGGAGTTTTTTCGCACTATCGTGATAATACTTTTGTGTTTGTGTAGTCTTTATTTTGAATGCTGCCAGATTAAGATATTGTAATAACAGCAAAGTGAATTCTAATTCTGGAATGCATATAACAGGGAAGTTGCTTTCTTTGTTAAAAGATTTTTCTCAGCTTAGATCATTGTCGTAGTATTCTCTAATACTCGTTAAGTTTTCCTGTAAGCTGTAGATATTCATGAATTTCTTCCAGGAATCCACCAAGTGTAAAACCACATTTGACTTCAACTTAATATGCAATTAGGCAGGCTGAATCCCAGATCTCAAAAACCATACTTCATTTTTAGCAGCATTTCAGGGTAAGACCTCTTGCTCCCTGCCAAAGATAGGGTGTGTGTTGTGTGGGGTGTGTGTGTGTGTGTGTGTGTGTGTGTGTGTGTGTGTGTGTGTTTTCCATATGCTCCCAATTTGAAATTCTATCTCCTGCTCCTGGCTTTATACTCAGTTCTATATCCCTTTCACTTAGTGTCTGTAAGTGTAATTATATAAGAGAGACCTTTGTTAATATTGACAGTGACCTAGAAAAATAGTAAAAATGGAATTAACCTTGGTTCAGAAGATAGTTGAAAAAAATATATAGTTTTTTAATTTGCCAAAGGTCAGACACCTAATATTAAAATCATAGAGCCTAGATTACCAATTATATATCATTCCTGATCAGAAGCATAGAGTTGGTGACATTTTTCTTAAGATTTTACTGTCTTTTAATAATAACGAGTATCGAATTCTTTAAAGGCAGCAACCAACTCTACCAGTGACTTGTACATCCTGATTGGGGAAGGGAAGTAAAATTTACTGAGTACCTGCTATGCGCCGGGTACTGTACTACCTACTTTACCTAGATAATCATGACAATCTTGCAAGGTAGGTGGCCTTATTCTCATTTTACAGATGAGGAAATTGTGATTCAGAGAGGTTAAGTGAATTTTGCTAGAACTAGAAAGAAGCAAATGTGGGATTCCAACCCAAATTGTTCTGTGCTATGCTCTTTCCATTAAATCAGAGATTCGCAAACTGCAGCCCATGAGCCAAATCCCCTTGCCTATTTTTGTAAATGAAATATTATTGGAACACAACTATACCCATTCTACTACATATTGCCTATGGCTTTCAAGCTACAGCAGCAGAATTGAGTATAGTCATTTGTTGCTTAACAGTGGGGATACAGTCTGAGAAATGTGGTGTTAGATGATTTGTAATTGTGCATATCGTTAGAGCGCACTTACACAAACCTAGACAGTATAGCCTACTACACACCTAGGCTACAGACCTGTACAGCATGTAACTGTGGTCAGTACTATAGGCAATTGTAACAGTATATTTGTGTATCTAAACATAGGAAAGTTATAGTAAAAATACAGTATAAAAGATAAAAAATGGTACACCTGTATAGGGCCCTTACCATGACCCAGGACTGGAAGTTGCTCCGGGTGAGTGAGTGAGTGAGTGAGTGGTAAGTAAATGTGAAGGCCTAAGACACTACTGTAAACTTTATAAACACTGTACATTTAGGCTACACTAAATTTATAAAAAATATTTTTTCTTCAATAATAAATTAACCTTAGCTTACTACAGTAAGCTACGTTTACTTTGTAAACTTAAAAATATATTTTTTAAATTTTCTACTCTTTTGTGATAACAACTTAGCTTAAAACATAAACACATTGTACAGCTGTACACATTATTTCTTTATATTCTTATCCTGTAAGCTCTTTTCTATTTTTAAGTTGAATTTTATAAACTTTTTTGTTGAAAACATAGACACAAACACATACCTTAGTCTAGGCTTACATAGGATCAGGATCATCGGTATCATTGTCTTCCACCTTCCCGTCTTATTTCACTGGAAGGTCTTCAGGGGTAATAACATGCATGGAGTTGTCATCTGCTGTGATAATAATGCCGCCTTCTGGAATACCTCCTGAAGGACCTGCCTAAGGCTCTTCTCAAGGAGATATCATTGATTTCAGAAATATGTCTATGGTGTTTACTTCGTTTGTTTCTTTAATTATAGATTTGCTTATAAGCAGATAATATACCATGAACATTCCTCTCTATTAATGAAAGCCTTTCAGTGTTGTCCATGTTTTCAAACTTAGGAGCTCATTGAGGTCTGCAAAAAACCCTTCACCGTGATTTTTCTTGGGGATTCTTTTTCTTCTCCTGCACCTCTTCTCTTGCCTCTTCTTCAGCTATATGTTGGTGTTCCAGTAACTCTTTAGTCAGTTCCTTAGGAACCTCCTCTAGGTGCTCCTCAGTGTCATCCTCATCCACGTTTGCTATCCCAACCACAGCCTTGTTGATTTTTGCAGCCTTTGTGCTACAACATTATGATAGCTATGTCACTAGGCAATAGGAATTTTTCAGCTCCAGTATAATCTTATAGGACCACTGTCATATATGCAGTCTCTCATTGATTGAGACATTACTATACAGTGTGTGGCTGTATTTTATTCTTTTTGAGGCAGTTGTAAATAGTATTGTTTTCTTAATTTCTCTTTCTGGTAATTTGTTATTGGTGTATAAGAATCACAACAGACTTCTCCATATTGATTTTGTATTTTGTAACTATTGAATTCATTTATTCATTCTAACAGTTTTTGGTTGAGTCTGTAGGGTTTTCTATATATAATATCATGCCATCTGCAATTAGTGACAGTTTTACTTTACTTTTTCCAATTTGGATGATTTTTATTTTTTTCCTCTCCTGTAACTAGAACTTGCAATACTATATTGAATAAAAGTGGTGAAAGTAGACATTTTTGTCTCCTTCCTGATCTTAAGGAAAACTTCTTCCTGATTAGAGGAAAAGCTTGGAGCTTTTCACGATTGAGTGTGATATTAGCTGTGGGCTTGTCATAAAATGGACTTATTATGTTGAGGTTTCATTCCCTCTATACCCACTTTGTTGAGTTTTTATCATAAATGGATGTTGAATTTTGTCAAATGCTTTTCCTAGTGAGATGATAATATGAGTTTTAGTATTTTGTTAATGTAGTGTATTATATTGAAAATGAACTCAAAATAGATCATAGACTTAAACATAAAACTTAAAACTAAAAAACTTCTAGAAGAAAATATAGGAGAAAAATTTCTGTGACCCAGTTTAGGCAAAGAGTTTAACATATGACTCCAATACCACTGTCCATAAGAGGGAGAAAAATGATAAATTTGACTTCATCAAAATTTAAAACTTTTAGTCTGTGAACAACACTATTAAGAGATTGAGAAGAGAAGCTACAGAGTAGAAGAAATATTTTTAAATTACATTTCTAACAAAGGACTTTTTTATAAATATAAGGAACTTACATTCAGCAGTAACCTATATTTAAAAATGAGCAAAAGCTCTAAACAGACACTTTAAAATTAAGAAATACTCATGGCAAGTAAGCATATGAAAGTGTGCTCAAGTCATTAGGGTAATGGAAATTAAAACCATTGTGAGGTGCCCCTATACATCCATTAGAATGGTTACCGAAAAAGGAAGGAAAAAAAACTGCTGATGATTCCAAATGCTGACCAAGATACAGAGCAACTGTAACTCATGCATGGCTTACAGGAATTAACTTGTACATCTATGGAAAACAGTTCACTAAACTTTTTTATATAAATAGCTTACTACACGTCCCAGTGATTCTACTTCTGGATATATACCCAAGAGAAATTAAAACATATGTTCACACAAAACCTGTATGTGAATGTTATCATTGCCTTATTTGACAATTGCCAAAAACTGGAAACAACCAACATGTCCTTCATATGTAATTGGTTAAATAAAGAGTGGTACATCCACACAGTGGACTACTACTCAGCCATAAAAAGAATTAACTATTGATTCATGCATCAACACAAATATATCTTAGATGTATTTTTCTAAGAATACTAAAGCCAGAGAAAGATCTAGCTCAAAAACCTGCAAACAATAAAATCAAGGCCTTATATTGTTTATCTATCTGTTCCCATTACAATATAAATTCCATAGGTGGAATGATTTTTATCTGTTCATTTATATTTGTTAACTGAAGAAAGTAGATATTACTACTGGTTAGATTAGGAAACAACTCAAAGAGGTTAAGTTACTTGGTAAAATAAAAACAGAATATGAACACAGGTCTTTCCAACTCCTACTACTCTTTTCTTTACCATCATACTTCTTGCCTTTGGCTTAGCGTAGTTTAAAAATTATTCCATGGTCCTTAAGTCTGCATGTTATAATGAACTGGATCACTTTTAAAGTTCTCACTCTGGCTTTGTCCTCCCCAGACCAGTTGAAATCACTTCTCCAGGTGAATCTAATGTACGGCAACTAATGAAAATTACTAAGATTAATAAATGCCGTTGAATGAGTGAATGGACAGAATTGCTAGTTTAATATGTTATTTGCCCACGTGGTTTTTGTCAGCTGTATTACATTGACTTTTCCTGGCTTTTTTTCTTCTATCCTTATTTTTTTACCTTATCCCTTGCAGGTTCTCTTAGAGTCTTTTTTTAACCATCTTTTTAAGTGCTATTGAAATAACAATTAGAGTATTTCTTTGAGAACAGAGATCTCTGCAGTTTTCTTCTTGGAGACACATCTCTCTTAATTTCAATGTGGAGTGAGGTGGGGTTGGGACCTGTTTGAACTTTCTACTTGTTTCTTTTGTGGCTAAAGGAAATTTTAGTTATAGATTTAAAATTGTTATTTTTATCTGCAGAAAGTTGTAGAAGGATGAACTGTGTGTGCTTAAGTGTAATATTGGGTTTTCTTCCAGTTAAATGAAAAATGGGACCTAATTATTTTGTTTAGGTCAACAATTTAATCCCTAATTATGACTTAAAATTTTTTTACCTTGTTGAAACAAATAAATTAGGAGTTGGTTATTTCTGAAGCCCTTGTTCATCTATAAAAGATTTCTGTGAGTGGTTTATTAATTTAAGTGCATTTGAATTTTTGTTGCAGATTACTAACCTTTGATTGGGGAAGTTGAAAGACAGAGATTTAAAGCAAGAGTTATAGAGCCCTTCACGATTAAAAATTAATCAGAAATTAGGGAAAGCTTTCTGGTGCTCATTGACAGGCTATATTTTTCTTACTTTTTTCATTAACTACTTATTAAGTGCTGTGCTTTACTAGTCAAAGATGATGAAATTTCACCTAAATTTTTCTGTGTTAGTTAGAAGCCCAAAATAAGGATTTTATTTTTCATCTCTTAGATAAGCCATCACCTGCCTCATGAAGCTCTGTATATAGATTTATCTTGTAGTTGGAGAAATAGTACTTAAGAGTTCGATTCAAAAACAGAGAGGGACCAGTCACTTCAAGTGACTATGATATACTAGCTGTGGCTATGAAAAAGTAAAAGGACACATCTGGCAAATTTGTAGGCAAGACTGTGAGAATAAATCTGAGAGGGAATGGAGCAATGACTTCTTTAGATGATGCATTTCCTGGTGACTTTCAGGCTTAATGAACTCAAATTTTAAAAACGAAATCTACTTGAAAATAACTGAGAACCACAAAAAGGTTTCGAGATGCCGTTATGCTTTTTAACATGAGTAAAGTAATATTTAATGTACTTTTAGAGTATTATCGATTTTTAAAAATATTTCATTATTTTAAATAAGTACCCCAAGATATCATTGCTTTTATAGATATTTCTTCACATCTTGGATAGAAATTATTTTCTTATAGAACATTTCTCTAAAGTAATATTTTAAATCAAAGAAAAAGTGTTATTTATTAATTTAATCCAAAACTCTGAAAGTGTTCATAATTTGAGCTACATTCTATTAGGCAAGAAAGATAAAACCAAAAGAACTGAAAATTTCCAAATCCTTAGGAAAGATTCTTTAAAACCTGATAATCTTTATATTTGGTTATAAATAAAAATATATAGTAAACCAAATGCAGTTCTCATTAAGAATAATAAACCCTTAAAATGCTTAAAGCAGTACAACAAATGATTTCACTGAGGATAAACACATAGCGCCTAGATTCTATGAAAAAATAAAAGAAAAAATAATATAATCCAAGCTGTTGCTGAAAAAAACCCAAAGTGGCTATAGTATATTGTGATAAACATGGAATATGGGAAAGGGAATTTAATTCCCATTCAAGATGAGATGATAAGGGAATAGTTCTTTAGGCTCAAGTTTCAGCAACCTTCTGAAAAATTAAATAAAAATTTAAAAATTATGTAGTATGATCCAATTTGTGTATATACAAACTCATTTACATATGTCATAAATAGGGTGGTTATTTCTCAAAAATACTAACAGTAGTTATCTTCCACAAAATAGACTGAGTTTTTTGTCCTTTTTCTTTATATTTTCAAAAAAAAATTCTATGATGCATATTTAAAGTATAAAATGAATTACAAAGGACACTCAAAAGACCCAGATGGTTACCTCATTAAGTATACCTGTATGCCAGAAAATGTGCTGTTGTAGTAAGTAGGTATTTAACACTTATCTCTAAAATAGGCTTAGCCGATGTCTTATCCTGCCTGCTCACCTTCATGTCCATACTTAGATATAACATTAAGCTAGAGGAATCCAGGAGCTTTTTATACAATGGTGTGTGTGCACATTGAAATCATTCAAAGAGCTCAAATAACAGTGCCTGGGTGGCACCCACTAGAGACTGATTTAATTGGTCTGGGATGTCACTTGGCCAATGGAACTCTGAAGTTCTCCAGGTTTTTAAATGTACAGCCAAAGTTGAGAGCCTCTGTTTTATAGAATACTTAAAAAAAATTAAAAACTCTTTAAAACATTTTAGACTCACATAAAGATTGCAGAGAGAGTACGTAAAGTCCCTGTATATCATTCACCCACCTTCCTTTAATGTTAACATCTTATATAACCAGGTAATTATTGAAACCAAAAAAATTAATATTGATACAATAGTGTTCACTAATCTACAGACTTTATTGAAATTTCACCACCTTTCCCACTAATACCCTTTCCTTGTCTGACATCTTTAAAAAAAACTCATTTGTTTTTCGGTCCTTTAATTTGTATTCTGTTGAAACTGTTATTGCCCTGTACAAAGCTTGTGTTGAACAAGTACTTATTATTTTCACTTTTTTAAAAGTTGTGTTTAAATATCCAGCCTGCCACTGAGTTAACTGGGTAACATGATAGACTCTCGTATTTTGCCTCTACGTTTTCCTCCCTTTAGTCTATCTTCTACACTGTCACAATGGCTAATTTTCTAAAGCATAAAATAATCATATCACTGCCCTTCATAAAAGCCTTAAATTAATTATCTGTTCTTTATAGGTTATAATATAAGTTTCTTAGTCTGGCCCAAATCTGTTTTCAGTTTCATCTCCTGGTAGTCCAGCACTGGAGACCCTGAACTCCATTTGTGCTCACCTCCTTGAATATGCCTTTTGTTTTGTACCTGCCTTTGCATAGGCTGTTTACTTTATTATTCATTTTGATCATAGTCCAAGAATAGATTCCGAAATATTTCTTGGAATGAAACTAGCACATATTGAGCACACTAGCCAAGGACTGTGGTAGATACTTTTTAAAAATTAGCTTTTATGATCCTCAGCAATCTTTAAAAAGTAGTCATTCGACTTTACTGTACAGATAGGAACCTGAGGCTTTTGGAGGGTAAATAACTGACGCAAAGTTGCACAGCTAGTGTAGACAAATGTGATATTTCAAACTCCAAATCCAGTGATTGTATCTATATCCTTCTTCCCCTTTGGTGTTTTCAGCCTTGTTTTGAATTCTTTATAGAAGGAAATAAATTTAATGGACTTAAAGTGGAATAATCACTGTTTCCATTGTTCTGCATATAATCAGTTATAATTAGTTTTATTAGTGTGCTGTGACTGATTAATCAGTGAGTTGTGTAGTTCTGTATGTTTACACTTGTAAAAACTTTTCTCTGATGTCCTTATAAGTACTGAGGAGTTTCACTTTTCTTTACTATACTTTAACATCTTTTCTAGAGTTCTTATATGAGCAAAATCTACATTTTTCACTATCCCACAAATTGGCTGAGTCAGATTTGTACATAACTTATACAGAGATTTAAATGCATGCAACCATAGAAGTCTGTCAACCTCATTTTCTGCCCATGTGAAGAGAAAAATTGAAAAACCCATATATGTAGATAACTTTTATGGTACAAAGTGCAGCCTGGGAAACCTTAATAGTCTGTGCAGGAAAATGTTACAATTTAACAAGAGGTTAATTTGCTCAATGTTAAAATCTTGAGATTTTTTTTTAGCTATTGAGATGAATTTAGTAAAATGTATTATAGTTTGTCCTCTTACATACTCTTCCTAGAGTTTATTAGTGTTCCTAATTATGATAGTTTATTTAGGGTACTGCTTCGTGATTATTGTTTTCCAATCTTTCTAACTTAACCGTTTTTACCTCCATTAGAATGTGAAACATGTTGCAGAAGCACTCAAGAAGTGGCTGAAGGGGGAAGGAAAAAAGTGCCACTGCCTGTCAGAAAAAAACAAAACAAAACATGGGAAACACAACCACCAAATTCCGTAAAGCACTCATCAATGGTGATGAAAACCTGGCCTGCCAAATATACGAAAACAACCCTCAGCTAAAAGAATCCCTTGATCCAAATACATCTTATGGGGAGCCCTACCAGCACAATACTCCGTTACACTATGCTGCTAGACATGGAATGAATAGAATATTAGGGTAAGTATTACCGTAAACCAGTTGATAACAAGTTAGTGAAAGAGGGAAAAAACACTGATCTTTGAAAATATATACATATATATGTGCATGTTATATAGTTTTATAGTGAATTAAACTTTCTAAAACTGAAGGTGCCTAAATTATTAAGTATGACTTTTTTTCTTATGCCTAAATTAGACCAAAAGTTATATAGTGAGGATGGTTCACATAGTTTTGCTTCTGTAAATACATTTTGATCCTCAGTATGTTTCATAGTATGAATTCTTGATAATAGTTTAGTGTTTAATTTCAACATTTCAATTCTAGAAAAGTACTTATCGGCTATCAAAAAATTGCAGGAAATGGTTCCTACAGCAAAATTCTAAGCTCTGATTAACTAGTTTAAATTGAAAAAGAGATACCTTTGCCTTATCTAATCATGATCAGATTTGAGTTTCCTTTCTTTTAATGGGGTTCAGTTACTTGAAAAGACTTTTCTAAAAACAAAACATTTTTTTAGAACTGAAAATACTAAGATACTTTAAATCTCTTCGAGCATTAGTGACAGCAAATATATTTACATGAAGTCTTACCTAATTACATAGGAATTAAATTTGCTGTTTGCTAGGTTATAAAATGAAAGAAGCAAAGGATAGAAAAAAATGTAAACAAATTTAGTTTTTTTAGAAGTGGATTATGCATCTATGGAAGTCTGATGCTGAAAAAGAGAGAAAGAAACACTGTTTACACAGTGAAATATAATGCTTAAAACCAGTATTCAAAGCTCTTTAGAACTTGACAAAAAATTTTCAACCTTTTTTTATTTCTTTATATACAAATTGTTGTTCAGATTAAGCTGCTCTTTCTGGAATTCCTGAAATTTGCCAGGTGTGTTCTGTTTGCCATGTCCATGCTGTTCTCTCTGTCAGGAGTATCGCCCTTCTCCACTCCTCTCAGCTTTCTCTTGTTTAAATTTTATTCTTTCTTCAAGCACACTTTATCTATCTTCGTAAGCCAGTCACAACCCACCGGAATCTGTCTTTTTTTTTTTTTTTTTTTAACTTATATGGTTCTTTTTTGTTTGTTTATATTACTTGTTTGGTATACACTATCTCATTGTATTTTATAATTTTATATATATTCTTTCTGCCTACCTAAATTCCATCTTTGTAAAGTATCTTTTTTATACTTCTGGCATCTAGCATAGTATCGTTACAAAGTAAATAGAAGTTTTATAAAATCATCGCACAAAGAAATATTCTTATGATTAGGATTTCTGATAAGATTGGCAGTAATATAAACTAACGTGATTTTTCTAATATCGTAAAATGAAATGTGAGAACATCTAGAAAATCTAAATAACTCAGTGAATCATTATTTTTCAGAAGATCAGTATTTGAGTTTTTAAAATTATGCATGGGTAAAAGATTTATTCAAAATTCTAAAGATAGACCAATGGATTAATGTAACAGTACAAAAAGTTTACTGACATGATTTCAGACTCTACATTGCAAAGTAATCTTTAAGATTTGATTAGCAATAAATGACAACTTATTGAATTTTGGGCATAGTATCAAATATGAATATTCACAATTATCTAAAAAGGCCATTTTAAAATACTTCTACCTTTTCTAACTGGATTTTCTTCATATACTTGAAGCAAAACAGCATATTACAATAGATTGAATGCTATAAGAATTTGTCTTCTATTAGCCAAACGTTAAAAGAAATTTATAATCATGTAAAACAAAGCCATTCTTCTCACTTAATTTGAAAAAATATGTATAGATAATTGTCATTTTAAAATGTTAGGAATGTTTAATATGTAATGGGTTTATTTTTTAATGAATAAATATTTTTTAAATTTCTGTTTTAATTTCTAATATGATAAGTATTAATATGTCTATAACTAACATAAACAAAAGTTCTTAGGAATCTTCAGTAATTTTTAAAGTTGTAAAAGGGTCCTATGAGCAAAAAGTTTAGGAATTGCTGATCTGGTCAATATTCTTGGTTCCTCTAAGCAGATTACATCTGTCTCTTTCCATCAAGTAGTGAATAAGTATTTAAAAGACCTCCAGAAAAGGCGACTGTATATTCTCTTTTAGTCATCAGATTGGACTACTTTTTTTATTTGGCCTGATGCATTATACTTAACTTTAGACTTATATTTTTACTTTATTCTTAATTTTCAACTTCAGCCTAAAGTGTTTAGGTGTTTTCTTTTTTCTCTTTCCTTAATTGTTTGGAGATTAGTGGCTCATAATTTCTTTATTAAAGCCTTTAATATCCTATACTAGAATCAGAAAATACTTTATCGCTCTTCTAAGAATAAGCAATTCTAATTTCTTTAATCTGTGTGTATTCTTATGTTTTTCAAAATTAATTCAGATAGTGCAGAGAAAATTACAGATCAGATTATTTTAAATGTTAGTTGCTTTTGGAATTAAGAAATTACTCTTAAAATTATATCATGCAGAATAAGGATAAATAGCATTTACTTATCAATATTAAGTAAAATAGCAACTCTATTTTAATTATTTGTGTTCTGTATTGCTTCAAATATTTTATTACATTTAACCTTGTTAAATTTTCTAACAGTTTTATGGCAATTATTTTCTCATGCTGCTTCATATAATCTGGGGTATCTGCCAGATAGCTTCAGTATAGCCCCTGGCTCAGTTTGGCTAGATTCCTAACACATGACATATATAGGTAGACCTAGGTGCACATACCTAGTTAAGGACGTAGCAGCCATTAAGTAAAGCACCTGTTTGGATTAAGGCCTTGATTTTATCTCCATTTCCTTTAGCTTTATGGTTCCCGCAACAGCAGTCATAACTTTCTTCTCTTCATAGGCAGAACATGGTAAAAGAAAAGTAGTTTATAGTTTAGCAGCTAGTTTGCAGCCATATCTCTCTGAACCCCAATGCTGTGTATTTACATTATACCACACCACAGTGCCTCTTTCAGGGGAAACTAAATCTGTATTCATAAATCGTTACTACTTAATGTAGCAAAAAGACTGTTAGACTTTGGAGTCAGCATGTTCTAGTTTGGATATACAGTTCATAAATTGTATCTTCTTGGGAAAGTCATGTATAAAATGGAGATTATAATACTTATTCCTTAGATTTTATAGAACAGCTTCTTTTGCTTCTTTAGAAATAAAAGGGGCCTGACTTTTGGTGTAAATAAAATATAAAAGTTTTATTAGAGCATATAATAACATCAAGCTTTGAGAATTAAAAGTTTCCACTTATTGATTTCAATTTTTTTGCTCTTATATTTTAGGAGTTAATTAAGTTCTTTTAAATGGAGTGAAATGTAGTCCTCCTCTCGCAACCTCCCTTGCTTGCAGACCCCATTAGGACAGAGACTTAATCTGTTTTCTTTATAATATGCCTCACTTCTAGAATAGTACCTGGCAAATGATGACTGCTCAATAAATATTTGCTGCATAAAAGAGAAGATCTAAGAGGAACTGAAGGCCTTTGTATATGTTTAGTCACTGTGAATATGAGTGTTATGGCAAGAAATTGAGGCTCTGGGAGTGAAGGCTATTATTTTGGAGGGAGCTCAGTTGAGTATGAGGTGATAGTGAAATAGGCAAGAGAAAGGGGCCTAGAAGAATTTAGAATAGGGTGATAGAGCATTAAGAATGGGTGATAGAGCATTAAGAATTATCACAGAAGTAATGGAAGCCCTTTGAGAGAAACCATAATTCTGCCACCACTGCCTATCATTTGGATTCTGATAATGTTTTACAATATATAAAATGTATTCACAGAAACCATTGAAAGATAAATGGCTTTGAGAGTGGATGTGCTCTCTAAAAGAAGGGAATGTTTATGTAGAAGAAAATGGATTCAGGAACTGAATTTGCTTACAATAAGGGAGTAGGAAGTGGAACCATCATTATGAGTAAAAGAGAAATTATACTAAAAAAAATTTAAGAGGCATATTGAAAAGGTGTGTAGAGAAGGAAACAAAGATAACAGAAAGGTCAAGATGTGAATGAATAGTCAGCAATTTCAAGACAAAAGCAAAAATTAAAGACAATGATGAATTTAGCTCTTAGGAAATTCCTAGTGATATGAGCGTGCACATTCAGGGCCGTCATAGGAATAGAGTCATATTGAAGTGGAGAGTGAATGTAGAAGAAATAGAGGTAGCAGTTATAAACTAGCCATTTCAGAATTAACAGTGAAAGAATCTAGAAGAACAGATGGCTTGTGGATGGGTTATTAGAGTCAAATGAAAAGGATTTTTTTTTCCAGATTAGTGTTTTCTTACTTCATTCACCTTCCCACCAATTATCTTCTGTACCCGTTTTAGAATTAACCTTATAAGCAAATAGTAAAATACACTTCATAATTATTGACATAGTTACAGAAAAGGGACTGTCTAAAACTTGTACATCAATTACATATTTACTCTTTTATTTGTACATTCATATAAATTAAGGTAGATTCTACTTTTGAATTTAAATAGATGGTAGAAAAATAGTAATGTGAATTAATGAAATTAGAATATCCAGCCTTATAGTTTTAGCACAGAATGTTTATGAAGATATGGTACTATGCCCAATAAATCTGAAATCTTTCCGGAGTATGTATAAAGAAACTATTTTAGTAGTTTAATTTTAGAATAATAAACTTTGTTTGATTTGATCAATCAGAATCTGGTAGATTGGATATGAGAATATTTACAAAGTTATCTCAATGTCTCTTCCCTACGTTGGGGAAGATCTGGGTGGTGGAGGGAGAGGTAGTGATAGGTATTCATGTGCCTTGACATCCTCCCAACTTGCATTAAATTTCATGGTGATTAGAACCTGAGGTCTCCTGAACAAACTAAAAGAGAGAATAAATGGTATATTGGAAATGAGGATAGGAAAGGCTAGATAAATGTGGTTGCACAGAATCTTACAGAATCTGAATTATTTTTAATTTTTTTATAAATTAAATTTTGAAGAAAATGAAATCTTTTTTGTTATTAATAATAAATGCCTCTTGGAAGAGTTTCATCTTGAACACTTTTTTTTTTTTTTTTCTATTCTTTTTTCCTGAATTATAGGAAAGAAGTGGGATAACTGGGCAGACAAAAGAGGGGCGGAGGCTGCATTTTGGAAGGGAGGAGGAAGCCCTGACAAATGAAGGGAGAGGACCCTGGCCAGGTCCCTGTGTCCCACTCTCAAAAGAGAAAAAGGGAGAGCAGCAGAAGGTGGGGAAGTTGGGATAAAGGTCCTGGGGATATAAAGTTGAAGAAGGAATCTCTTGAAGGAAGAAGGACCAGTCTTCGTGGAAATGTGAGGGCTTCTGGGCCAGAAGAAGACAAAAGGGAAGGAAAGTCAGGGGTTGGACAGTCTCTGAGAAGCCCAGTGGTTGGGAGTAGGATAGAGCAGAGGAAGAGGGATCATCTCAGAAGAGTGGAGAGGGGGCTAAGGGTGGTTGGTTCCTGAACACATTTTTAAGAGTATAGTTTTAATTTTAGTTATTCATTATAATCTGCTATAATTCAACCATTATAAACACAGAGAAATATAATTGGGAATTTTACCATCAGTTGTTGACATAGGGAAAATATTATATATATATATATTTTTTTAACTGTTAAGCAACACGATTATATAAACAAATAAAAATACCCATATTTCTCTCTTTTAAACAGGTTATAATTATTCTGTGTTCCCTTCTAATTTTAGCTATAAACATTCATAGACTTTTAAATGACTTTATAATTTTCTGCTGTATCGTATACCATGATTTATGTTTCCTGTTTAAGTGATTACAGATTTTTTTATTCAAAATAATACTGTACTAAATATGATTATTCCTATCGATTTTTATTTCTTTTAAGTTATTTTCTTTTTTGATAAATTTCCAGAAGTAGGTTTACTTGGACAAAGGATATGAACCATATATTAGTTGTTAATGAGCTATTATGTAATTTACCCAGGATCACACAGCTAAAAAGAGACAGAACTGGGATGAGAGCCTGGCAGTCTGTACTAGATACCATATTTTTGACCAGCCTACTACCCTGCTGGCTTGAGAGATCCAGAGTGGTATCTTAAGAGATCTCCACTGCCACATCACTGATCTATATCGTAAAAATAATATGCATTCAGTTCATCTATCAAAATTATAGTAAGAATCTGCCATGTATCTGACACTGTATTGGGGATTCAAAAAAGAACAGGATATAGACTCTGCCTTAGAAGCCTATAAACTGAGAGAAGCCAACAGATAGGTAAGAAAGTGCTCTGATACTGTGTGATCAGTTTGTAGTTAGGATGCTTTGTGAAGACAAGGAAAGGAGTAGCCAAAGTCAACTGGAGGAGGAAACCTAGTGCAAACAGTCTTCTAGATGGGGTTGGGTTTGCTTAGGTGATCTGGGTCAGTTCCTAGGAAACCAAATAGCAGAGCAAACAATGAAGAACCTACACATATATTTCAGGAATCAGAAAGCCATAAAGGCTACGTGAGAATGAAGAGAAAATATGCAGTTAGGGCTTTCTGAGCAAATTTTACTGAAACTTGAGACCTAGGCTAAAAGACAGGCCTTGGAAGTTAAATTATGACTGAATAAAGATTGAGAACTCCAGAAAGATTTACCTTTCAGGAGATATATGTGTACATTTGAAGTGGAGTGAGAAGTGGATGAGACCTGAGACAATAAAGAGGTTACCCTAAATTGTGAAACTCAGAGATGTTAATCTTATCTTCCTCCTATAAACATATCTTACATTCCAAAGGATAAGAACCCAGAGTCTGGCCCTAGGACAGTTCATTTACACTGAAGGATATTTTCTCCTCTATCTCTAGAGGGGAGGAGGGCTGCTATACTAGGCCTCTAAGAGTCTTATTTTGGGGTTCCTTTCTGTTTTTACTTGCTCTTGCTGCTCTAACAAATTACCACAAACTTAATGACTTAAAACAACATGAATTTATTATCTTAATGTTCTAGAGATTGAAAGTCTGAAGTAGTTCTACTGGACTACACTCAAGATGTTGGCAGGGCTGCATTCCTTCTGGAGGCTCTAGGGTAGAATCCCTCACATTTTCCAACTTCCAAAAGCTGCTTGCATTTTTTTGCTTGTAGTCCCTCCCTCCATCAATAAGGGGAGCAGCATAGAATTTTCCAATCTCTCTCTGAGTCTAATCTTCCTCTCTTCCTCTTGTAAGGACTTGCGAGTACATTGGGCCCACCCTGATAATCCAGGATTATTTCCCCATGTCAATAACCTTAACTTAATCACAGCTACCAAGTCCCTTTTACCATGTAAGATAACATATTTCTAGCTTCCAGGGATTAAGATATGGGCCTCTTTGGGGTGGGGAGCCTTATTCTGCCACCATACTCACCTACAGTGCAGACCTCAGTACATGTAGGATGACGTCTGATCTGGCTCTGATTGTTGTCCCAGTGGGCAGAGTTGGGTATGAAGAACTGGCATGGTTATTATACATAATAATAATTCATTTGTTCCTGCTCCAGAGACCTCATGTCTACTTTCAAGACAATTCAAATAAATGTAGATGCTGAAAACCTAATAGGCTTTGAAGGGCTATACTGCTGAGCTGTCTGGAGTATCAAATAAGAACAGGAGAGATCCAGGGCTGTTATAAAAGTTGCCTGGGACCTTCTACTGCCTTAAGACCTCTTACTAAGCCTTTTCTCATAACAGCTTTCCAGCCAGGCTGACTCATTCAAATTGAAGAGCCCGTGCTAGTTCCTTTATTACCAAGTATTTTGGGGTTTTTTTTTATTGTTTTTCTGTCAGAGCCATGTGTTGTAAACTGAACTAATCTAAAAGCAACCCATATGAAACTAGGACCTGGGGTTTGGCTCTGCTCCCTTCTCGTATGCTGTCCTGGAATTGGACATAGTCCAGTGCTGGTGATATCAGCCCTCCACAGTAAATATTGGCACTGTCTTCGGATATGGGACTTATATGCCCATTTCATAGTGCATTTGTGTTTCTTTTCGTATAAGCTGACTGTATTATAGCAGGTTTTCCCAACTCATTTTCCAGTATCCTATTATAGCCACTGAATTGGCTCAACCATTAATCCTATGACCCTAGCTCGAGGCTACATTAAGAGCTAGGCACAACTCTCAAGTCTGGGTTTGGCAGTAGTTCAGATAGCTAACCTACACTATATTGGTAAAGGCTACTCCCTTGGAATTGGATTTTGGTCTTCTGGAACTAACCACAATTGACTCCTCTCAAAAAAGACCATACTGTGTAAATAAATGCTTTATCATTTCAAAGGTTAGCTGATGTGTTTCAGGTAGAGAAATTTTTCCGAGATTTAAATTTTAGTTCTAGGCTTATGCATTACTTGTTTATTACTTGTGTGCTTATATTAATTATTACCATTCTTTTAAATAAATATGTACTCAAGAGAAATGGAGCAGAGCAATAAAGAAAAAAGTTGGTGTGGAATGTTCAATACTGTACCTAAGGCATTTATGTTATTGACATTATGTTATTGACATATTTCTGTTTCTTTTCTTCCTCCCCCCTTCCTTTTCTCATCTTCCTTTTTTCTTCACTTATTCATCTTCCTTCCTGTCCCTTTTTTTCCCTTCCTATCTCTTATTAGCAAGTACTATAAAAATATTCAACCTTGTTTTTCTTAGTATTATTGTTCTAGAATGGAGCTTTATATAACTATAAGAATTAGTCATTCAGCCTGTTGTTTCACAATAGAAATACTTCAATAGAAATTGTTTTAACAGCTTAGAAGGAGTTTATCTTTTAAATTTGTTATCTTCTATGTATTTTTATTTGAAAGTAGGAAAAAATTGGTTTTTATCCTTCTTTTTCTTTACCATTTCAGGACTTTTCTCTTTGGTAGAGATGGAAATCCAAATAAACGGAATGTGCACAATGAAACATCTATGCATTTGTTGTGTATGGGACCTCAAATTATGATATCTGAAGGAGCCCTCCATCCTCGCTTAGCACGCCCCGTGGAAGATGATTTCAGAAGAGCAGATTGTCTGCAGATGATCTTAAGATGGAAAGGAGCAAAACTTGATCAAGGCGAATATGAGAGAGCAGCTATTGATGCTGTTGATAACAAAAAAAACACACCCCTCCATTATGCTGCTGCCTCAGGGATGAAAACCTGTGTAGAGGTAAAACTTTTTTTTTTAATATTCTACATGATAAAATTTGTGGCTTGGTGATATCTAATAATCAGTGTTTGTTTTGCTTATTTTAGTTCATTTGACTAATCATTTTTGTCCCTTTTGTGGTTCTCAAAGAATTTTAAATAAAGTCATTCTCTTACTGGAAAGATTAAAAACAAACCTAGAATTAAATAGCCAACCTTGGGGATAAAACTGTCAACAATTAAAAATTTGCTAACATCCTTAAAAGATAATGGTCATCAGTTTAACGCTATCATATTGAGAATAATAGTTTTAGTAGAGATATGTTCTACTTTATTGCTGATTTTTAGTAACCAGAGTATAAAATTTATGCCTATTGGATATGGCAAATCTTGGCAAGTGACTTATAGTTATATATCTAGAATTGTTCAGTTTCCTAAGCAAACGGTAAATACTAGTGAATACATTTATTGGGGCCTTTTTAAAAAACGTGTAATTTTAAAATGTGCTTTTTTCTATTTAATCTATATTAAAGAGCTGAATATTTGAAATTTTCCATATATATATATTTCATATGCATACAATATATCTAATAACAGACTTAGATAAAATCAACCATATAATATAGGATCTTAAGTTAAGGAATCATTATTATACATCCAATTGAACAGGTTTTTCTCAGCTACATTCATGTCAATTCATACATAACCTAATGAAGTTCTTTTGTATAGATATATTTAAATATAAGTAGAGAGCACTATAAATTGGATTGCAGTGCATCAACATTACCAAAAATGTGGACCTTTATGGAAAAGTAATGATCCTAATCAGATTAAAATATATATCTGAAAATTTAGTATTTCTTTAATGTTATTCATGTATATATACTTTATACTTCTAAATTGATAAATATACAAAAAATATGAACATCTTTCATTTTCTTACTCATGTTGAGATTACAATCACTTACATGATTTCTTTAGCAGTATATCTTGTGTTAATTCTTTTCACTTCTGTAATCTTTCTGAGTTTATCCTTCATTTGCTGCTATTTCTGATACTTGTTAATCTTTTAGTCTTTGTTATTTCATCTCTTGGCTTTGTGTCACCTTTGCCCAGTAGTTAGTGACAGTCATTAATTCGAAACATTTTTTAAGCAGTGCTTTCTAACATTGATTTACATACAGTGTGGAGGAAGAATGTCCTAGGATTTTGAGGGGCAGGGTGTGTATTGGCAGAATCCCTGAGGCTTTTATATAAGCCCTTTTGTTTATTGTTCTGTGCCCACCTCTTATGATAGAATCTCTGCTCTAGTGACTCACCGATATTGATGGGACTGCATCATATTTCTTAGGCGAGTTAAAAGTAGAAAATAGGTTATTCTTGATAGTAGTAATAATGCTCTTAAATTGCTGCTTTTATATCTTTCAAAAATTCTCTATAAACATTGCTTTAGTTATTGTTGACTTTGAAGTATATTTACAGTGATATCCTTATTAAATTATTTTTACCAGCATTGTTTTTTGCTCAGAAATTAGCGCCAGGTTTATTCTGAACTGTCTGACAGGCTTACTGATTTGCTTGGTGTGAATGTATATGTATGTTTTAACTTTTCGATCTATCAGTATATGACATTACATAAACCATGCCTTTGGATGACGGTTTTCATTTTTCTGTTTGCAGAAGACCATTTTCATTTTAGCTTAACATAAAACATCCCAGATAGAGGCCTATAATACCTTGGTTGCGTTTATTCCAGTTTTCATCAACAAATTTCAGCATGTCATTTTACTCATATAAAGCTATCTTCAATCTCATATATATTTGACTCTACACTTCCTCAGCCTTAGGCCTCGATTGACTTTGATAATGTTTACTGTTAATTAAACTAGAAGAGTTTCCCAGGAAAGTATATGGTAACTAATTTCCAAAGGCCTTATTGTGTTTTTTAGTACTAGTGTAAAATACATACATTTAAAAAATAGCTTAGTAAATAATTGTACTTCTTAAGAGTATTAGCCTCTAGGCATCTCCGTGCTGTGTTGTGCTCCTTTGATGAGCTGGAAAGGTTTAGAGTTCTCTCATAAAGTTTACTATCATAAGAAGTTTAAACATATTTTTCCTAAACTACTGATTTGTCTATATTTTTAGGTTTTGGCCATATGAACAATAATTACAATAACTAATTATATAATGTTTTCTGATTTTCATAGTGCTCATTGTACTAAGCATAATATAAAGGGTTTGGGTTGAGTGAAAGAGTGCTGTCATATATTTATTATTTTTTTCATAAAACTAAGAGCATAGTATGGTTGAAAGAGTACTAGTTTCTAGTCTTGATTCTCACAGTGACTGTCATAGGACCTTTAGTGAGTCAGTCACTCAACCTCTTTGAAATTATCTACTCCCAATCGTTAAGAGGAAACTATTACGATTTTTTCAAAGACCCCTTTTAGCATTAATTTTCTGTTTTCTGTTATTACAGTAAAATATATCCCATTTCAGAGTCTAGCCCTTAAGGTTAAATTGATTATTTTATTCATAGTTGAAGCCAAGCTGTTTTTTTTTTAATTCGTAAGAACTTATATCGGTGGAATATGTCTTCTCTAGTTTCTGAAAATGTTTTTCTCTTTGGATGTTCTTTTAAGGACAGAGTTGATAAAATCATTAGTTGATAATTTCACATGTCTTTAACAATTTAAAGTTTCCCGTGGCTCATTATTTTGAACCATAGAGGTGAAATATTTACTTTAAAACTTCCCTTCTCTCTATAATATTTGTGTTCCATAGTAAGATACACACACACACACTCACATGCGCACGCACACGCAAGGAACATAATATAAAAATCTCTTACTTATAGAGCTCTGGTAACTTCCAGTGTGACAGTATCAGTGGCTATTCATAAGATATTGCAGTGCAATAGGTAGCCCTGATATTCCTCGTGCTATATTGCTTCCTACTTGACTGCATTATGTGGATGTTTCAACATTCTCTCAAATTCAGCATTTCCAAAACTGTACTCGGACTTCTTTACTCACTAACTCTTCCTCTTGTCTGCCCTGTTTCTAATGATACTACCATTATCCCGTGGTACCTGGACTTACCTTGGACTGGTTTTTATTTTGTTGTTTGTTTTGTTTTATAGTTTTTGTTTATTTATTTATTTTTACATCAAACTCATGCCACTCATTTGCAGAATAGAGCTCTTTCTTGTCTCTTTTGGTCAGCTCCTCTTTTTTATCTCTTCTGGCCACTCTCTAACACCAGTTGCTTGTATTGAACCCTCACTTTGGTGTAGTCTTCAGAACTTCCTAAAGTGTAAAAATCTGGAGTTTCCCAAATATTTATCATTCAAAATTATTTATGAGATAAAAGTTATTCAAAGAGGAATAGACTGCAATTGTTTGAAAATTGGAAATGTTTGTATGTTAAACATTTCTTAAGGAATGAAGCCCTTCTAATTTTTTCATGTTTCAAAGAATCGTTCCAAGGATCTGCAAACTTTTTTCTGTGACAACCTAGATAGTAAATATTTTAGGCAATTGCTCAACTCTGCTCTATGGCTGAAAGCAGCCATAAATAATACGTAAACAAATGAGCATGGCAGTGTTCCAATAAAACTTTGTTTATGGACATTCCCATGTGAATTTCTTATAATTTTCAAATATCATGAAATACTCTTTTGATTTATTTCAACTATTTAAAAATATAAAAACAGGTTTTAGTTCTTTGCCTGTAGAGAAATAGGCAGCAGGATGGATTTGACCTATGGCACGAGTGGACCACTGCATTATACAGAGAGTTGGGGGAAGAAAGCAAAGATGATTCCACACTTCAGAAGCTTATTTTAAAAAAAAAATACACACACACACACACACACATATAAACATTATTAATAGGTAGCAGGTCCTATATGCTTTAATTATACAAAGAACTAAAAATACACTATGTAATGGATGCCTGGTGCACAAAAACGGAACTCCTTTAACAGATAAATTGTACAAGAATTTAACACAATAAGCAATACACTTTTTTCTTAGTTATTGAGAGTTTTTCTGGTTTGGAATAGAGATGAGCTTTGGAGAGGAATGGTGGGTTAGGTCTCTTAGCCTGGCCAGATGAAAATTCAGTAACTCTCTCCTTTTGGCGGATTCCCTAGAGTAAGCCTAGTCATTAGACCTCATTTTATTTATATTAGTGCTGCACTTGTCATAGTGATCATTAAGTGGTTGATGTGACAGAGGCTTTTGTTTTTAATAGTGCCTCACTCTGTGTGAAAAACATTTTTTTAATGAGTATTATCTTAGATATTGCCTATGCACCCCTGTAATACTTGCTTATTCACAGCTTTAAGTGTAGCTGTTTATTGTCAGATCAAATAGAGGTCACTAGAAAATCAAAGGTGCTAAGTCACACTTTTCCCCTTTACAGCCACAGGGCCTATTTGACACTTTGGTAGCTGTCAGAGCATTTCCCACTTCATTGAAAAGCCATAAAAACCATTCACAGCTCAGACCGAAGAGTTTTACCTAATTATATTATGTTTTTAGCACCTGGAGTTTTAAAACTGTGAAAAGAATACACAATTTATAGTCCCAGCTCAGCAACTGAGTGACTTTGTCTCTCTGAGCCTGTTTTCTAATTTTTTCCCCCTCTTTAATCCCCACGCTACTTCCACCCCTGACCTATGGATGTTGCCGTTTCCTCTTAAGAACTGGATCTCTGAAGGAGGGTGTCCCACACCGCTCGCCCTGGGGCCTGCTGCGCCCTGGGGGCAGCGCACCTGCGATATGGTCGGAGGCTCCACCTGGGGTGCAAACTCAGGACCTTCTGCAGGCAAAGCAGACGTGCTAACCACTACCCTATGGGGCTACTCCCGTTTTTTAATTTTTAATGAAGAAAGATATGACCTCATTATTGCATCCCAATATTATAATGCTAAGTGCCATATTAATCATTTAGGCAGTAACTGTGATAGGCATTGAAAGGAAGGAAATATCATTTTAGTTTTACTTATCCTGGAAGATTTCATGGGTAGTAGGTTTGAGTGGATATAATTTCAGTTTAAGTATTTGGAAGAGGCTACTCAAAATGTGGCCCTCAGACCTGTAGCACCAGTTAGTACTGAGAACTTGTTATATATATAAATTTTGGGGTCCAGCAGACCTCCAGATTCCAAATCAGAATCTCTGGGGGTAGGCTCCAGGAATGTTTTAAGCAAGTGGTCTGGTTATTCATTTGCATGTTACGGTTTGAAAAGTACCGGTCTAGGTCTCAAACATATGCAGATTTAAGTATTTTGCATAAGTATGATAAGACATCATTTAACGTGAAGATAGAGGCCATAACAAGTAGAAAAAACTAAATTACAAGGTCGAGAATTTGGGATTTATTTATAGAAAATTGAATCATTGAAAATTTTTGATTGGAGAAGTACTATTAGGAAAACAAATAGAGTAAAATTAGCCTAATGGTTGTAATGTAAGACAGATTTGAATGGGGTACTTCTAAAGCAGTGTTCCTTTTTTCTTTTTTTTTTTAACGCCTGCAGCACCTGGTATTCCTAGGTGGTCTCCCATCCAAGTACTAACCAGGACCGGCCATAACAAGTAGAAAAAACTAAATTACAAGGTCGAGAATTTGGGATTTATTTATAGAAAATTGAATCATTGAAAATTTTTGATTGGAGAAGTACTATTAGGAAAACAAATAGAGTAAAATTAGCCTAATGGTTGTAATGTAAGACAGATTTGAATGGGGTACTTCTAAAGCAGTGTTCCTTTTTTCTTTTTTTTTTTTTTAACGCCTGCAGCACCTGGTATTCCTAGGTGGTCTCCCATCCAAGTACTAACCAGGACGGACCCTGCTTAGCTTCCAAGATCAGACATAAAACAGTGTTTCTTCAGCTCTTGCTTCACAAAGAATGATCTCATCATCAGTCATTTGGGAACTTGTTGGGAATCTCAGGCATCTCAGGCCCCATCCCAGACCAGCTGAATCAGAATCTGTAGTCTAACAAGATCCTAGGGTGATTCACATCCACAGTAGAGTTCGAGAAGCCTTGGCTTAGAGCATAGTCTGTGGGGCACTTACAATGGAATCACCTGTAAAAAGTGCATGCATCTAATCCCCACTTGCCAATATGCCGTCAGGCTACCCAGGTGATTCCTACACAGTTTGAAAACCTTTGTGTTGAAACTGCGGTTCTAACCATGGCTGCACAAATATCCCATAGACTACACCTCAGACCAATAAATTGGAATTTCTCAGGGTGGACCCCAGAAACTAGTATTTTAAACTTCTCTACATGATTTTAGTTTGCAGCCAAAGCTAAAAACCAATGAACTAGAGATAATGATAGGAATTAGAAGATTATTGCACTAATTCTGGTGTGAACTGATAGAAAGCCTGGATTTGTGTGGTGTATTGGAGATGGAAAGAATGAGGCAGATGCAAGAGACATTGTGAAGCATTTGGTGGCTTGATCATTTGCTAAAGGAAGCAAGGGAGAAAAAGATTAAAAATGATGGAGACTTAAAATGTTAATATTAACAATGGTGAGCTATCTTTGGATGACATAATTTTCTCTCATTTTTCCACATGTTTTATAACAATCTGCTACCATAATATATAATTAGAATAAAATAAATTAACTTTGTTTTTAAGTAAAATGAGCATGGTTTTGAACCTGGGACTTTGACATTTAAAAAATGAGATGAGGTGAAGGAATTGATTGGAAGGAAAGAATGTATTGAGTTTTCATTTAGAAGGATGGAGATTGAGATCTTAGATTATCCACTTGAAATGGTATTCAGGCTACTGAAAATTAGGACTGGCAGTAAAGAATATAGATTTAGAATTGAGTGTTATCTGCATAGAGTCGATAACTAAGAAGAAAGATAAGGAGATAAGGTATGGATGAGAAATCCAAGGATAGGACTTTAGATTATAGGTAAAATTATATCATTAAAGTCACAGCATCAATTTGGAGAATGCCTGTGTGTAAAGGGAGAGATAATAAGAAGTAGCCTATGAAGGAAACAGAAAAGGCAGAGATGAGAACCAAGATAATACAATGTCAAGGATGCCAAAAGAATAATTTCAAGGAGAAGGGGTAGTCAGTCATGTGACATGCTACAGAAAGGTAAAGGAATTAGAAGACTGAGAAAGGCTGTTATATTTGAGAGGTATTAATGACTGCCAGGGATATTGTTTTAGTCAGAGTAGAAGTCAGATTATTGGGAGTAATTGAGTCATTTGCTGAGGAAGTGGAGAGATAGTGGGTGTCAGTCACTAATTTCAGAAATATGGCTCAGCAAGAAATGAAAGTTTTAGGGAAGTAACTAGAAGGATGACAGAAGCATCAGGACCCAGTAGAGAGAGTGAAGGTAGAGGGAGTAATGAAGTGCTCAAAGTCATATAAGAAACAGAGATGATGAGATGATAATTTTACAGCTATAACAGATTTTAAGAATCATCTTGTTTTTTACGTCTCTTCTGAAGATTATATAAGCCTCATTTTATAAATGGACCTGTGTAAACTGAGACTTAATGAGGTACCTGTCCAGAGTCACCAGCCATTTAGATTGTCGATCAAAGGGGTGGGAAGGATTTTTCTTGAATACTAGGGGCCAACCTATGCCTGTTCTTCTGGGATTATGAATGGAAAGGAAAGCAGAATAGATGAGTAAATGTGTTGAGATAGTGATAATTGGACGTTCCTTTTAAGGTAGAACATTTTATGTACCACCAAGTGTGCAAGGTAGGCTAAAAAATTCAAATAAATATGCAGTCCTCCTTACTTTAAGGTGAGGAAAACGATACTAGAATGCTTTGGTTTGAAGTATTTAAAAGCTCCCTCTTCAGAACCAGATGTAATTCCCTATTATGTAAGAGCAAAACACCTTACTTTATGCAGCGGTAATTTAACATATATCTCCACCTAATACATCTTTCACTTACTGGTGTTCCTAACCTTATATACCAAAGGTCAGCAACCTGAAGAGTATTCCTCTTATGTAAGGCAGCCTTGCTGTTAGCTAGCTTCTTTGCCAAAGGTAGCATACATGCAGATTATTCTTGTCAAGACTGATGCTACAAACATGGACCCTCAGTTCAGTCACTGATTGAGTTTCTCTATAGGTGCCAGCGGTAGCAGTGAGATATAGGTCTTTGTGGTCAAACTAATTTGAGGAGTCCCTGTGAAGACAGATCTCATCCAAGTTCTAAAAATGGTCAGCAGTGACTCTCAACAATGACTTCTCACACATCTCCTTCTCTACTAGGCACTCATTTTCTTTAAACTCAAAAATGCAGTCTACACTCTGGTATATCCTTATAAGAAGGTTCCCCTTACCAATATTCTGGAATGGCACAACCTCTTAAATTTTGTCTTTGCTTTTGTTAAAAATTGGGGCGTTAAGTTCAAGATAATTTTATTTGCTAATATTTAGAATCTCTTCTATGGTGATATCTGTTGTGAAAGTAAATCAAATTATGGCTTCGAAAGCTATCCTACTGTGCACTTCTGTGACTCTGAATAAAGAACTAGGGAATAAAGTCAACAATCTTAGTTCTGTAGCAGTCAGAAGCAAATAGTTTATTTGTGTTTAGGTAGTAGATAACCTGGGGAAACAGAAAGGCTAAAAACAGAAATAGACTCTGCAATAGGTACAATAAGTCTGTGGACTTACTAAAAGTCCCCAGTATTGAGTAGATTAGGTAATATAAACATATCAAATTCTGTAACCACATAGGTCCTACTCTAGTGTCATTACTTCTCAAACTTTTATGTGCATAAGAATCTCCTATAGATCAGAATCAGATTCTGATTCAGAGTCCTGGAGTGGGAGGGGATTGTGTAGCGATGCTGAGATTCTACATTTTTAGCAAACTCTCAGGTGATGCTACTGGTCCCTACCACACCTTGACTAAAGAAGATTCTAGATGGTAAATAGCAGCCAATATGACCTTGCCCTCAGGCTCTAGAAGGTAGCTGCAACAGTGACTGCTTAGAGCTATGCTTAGCAAATTTTTTTCTGTATAGGGCCAGACGTAAAGGGCAAATATTTTAAGCCTTGTGACCACAAGTCTATGATTCATATTCTTGATTTGTTTGCTTGTTTTTACAACTTAAAAGAGCAAGAAGCTTAAGTCATATCCATTGGGTCTGTCAGGTTAACTCATGGCTTCTAGATCTAACATTGATATGTCCCTTATTTTGTTGGGCATCTTGCGATGACTGTAGAGGAACCATAAGGATTCCAGTTCCAAAAGCAATGAAGAAACTTTATGGGATGATCTGTGTGTTTGTTGGAGGGAAGGGAAATAAAATTATTGGAAGAAAATGAAAAGAAGCTACCTTTTTGATTAACTCTTAAGAAAATGAAAATCTCTAAAAAGTATTCACATTTAGGTTATAAATAAGAGTCTGAGCAGAACTTTATGGTGGACCCAGTATGCATTTGACTTCTTTAATTTATGTGATCGTCCTATTTTATATGTTGGTATAATATCCAGTCACAGTTAAGAACTCTGTCAAACTTTTGACTGGATCCCAGTTCTACTGCTTACTAGTTGGGTAACTTTGGTCAAGTTACTTAACTTTCTGAGACATCATAATATCCCTGTCATATGGGTTGTTAATATTAAATGAATATGTGTATTTGAAGTGCTTAGCATAGCGTTGGCACTTAGGAAACACTTAATAAATGTTGCTGTTACTATGTTATTATGGTCATGACTGAATCCTATAAAAGAAACAGCTCCATGACTAACTGTCAGGCTGTCCTTTAGGGGTCTCCTAGATTATAGCCCTCATGGTATTCATGTCCTTCTTAATGTCTCTGCAGACAGAATGGGGAAACTTGAACCTACAGCCTTAAAGAAACAACATATAACTTCTGAAAAACCAGCAGAAACCTCAATAGTGAACAAATTAAGTTACTGTTCCTTGTATTTTTATGGTGGAATTTCTTTGAGTGAAATTGCACCTTTAAAGATTGAGAAACTATTTGGTAGAGCATCTTCCCAATTTGGCTATTGGTAATATTCCTATCACTTATTTTGAGGAGTATTGAAAATAGTTTTTCTTCAGTGACTTGCTCATCTCAATTTCATTTCAGTGTTTGACTGGATAATGAATAATACAAATGAAAATTTTTGTCTGCCATCCAATTTTTGTCAGGACATCCAAGTTTTAGCAGTTAAACTAACAGTATCAGCAGTGTCCTTCTTGTTTAAGAAAAGTTTCTAGAAATTTATAAAAGTTAGTATTGAATAACTATATTTTTTTTAATTTTTAAGACTTTATTTTTGGATTGGACAGAATGCTTAAGAATTTTTTTTTTTAAGTTTAAAAAATTTGTGTTGTTGTCATTGTTGTTCTTTTTAACCAAAGGAAGTCATCTAAATGACTGATAAACAAGAATTGCTAATCTTAACATCAGAAGCAGTTGGTATCTAAATAACTTTTATTGTCATTTTAAGTATACACTATTGCATTTTTGTTGTGCTTTATTATATTTTTAATTTTTTAAAATATGTAGTATGAAAATAACTTATTTAAATCTGTGTTTGCAAGTTTTTGAAAAAATCTTTTTTAGCTTTTAGTGAAACATGGAGGAGACTTGTTTGCTGAGAATGAGAATAAAGATACTCCTTGTGATTGTGCTGAAAAGCAACACCACAAAGATTTGGCCCTCAATCTGGAATCTCAAATGGTATTTTCACGAGATCCTGAAGCTGAAGAAATAGAAGCTGAATATGCTGCATTAGACAAACGTGAGGTAAGTTGTTTTTTTTTTAATAAAAAAAATACATAAATTTTATATTAAATTGTTTTGCTTTTTTAAAGCTCAGTTCATGTGGTCTTTTTTGCAATATGCTAAATATCCTGTCATGTACATAGCTGTAAGAATAAAACTACATCCAGAAACCCTGGAGATGTTTCTAACTTATGAGAGTATGTTTATTTACATATAAATAGAGATACTGTTGTGTGATATGAATCTTAACTTTTCCTACTGATCTAAGACTCCAGTCTTCCTGTTTCTCAGTCTCTTCCTGTCTTCTTTCCCCCCTAGCTTTATTGAAGTATAATAAACAATTAGTTGCTCATATTTACATTATACAATGCAATGAGTTTTTTTTCAATTATAGTTGGCATACAATAATATATTCGTTTCACTTGTACAGCATAGTGATTAGTGATCTGTATAACTCACAAAGTGGTCACCTCACTAGATCTAGTACCCTCTCTTCCACATTATATATTTTTTACATTATTGACTATTTTCCTTATGCTTCCCTTTATATCTCCATGACTGTTTTGTATCTATCCATTTGTACTTCTTAATCCCTTTGCCCTTTTCCCCATCCTCCCACCCCTCTCACATCCAGTAGCCCTCAAAATATTCTCTGTATCTATGAGTTTGTTTCCGTTTTTGTTGTTGTTATTATTTATTTTGTTCTTTAGTTTTCCACACGTATGTGAAATCATGTGGTATTTGTCTTTCTCTATTTGACTTACTTCATTCAGCACAGTACTCTCTAGGTCCATCAAGGCAACATCTTTTTCCTCCCCTTCCTTTTAGTCTGTGTGTGTCTTTTAATCTGAAGTGAGTCTCTTGTAGGCAGCATATGTAGGGGTCTTGTTTTCTTATCCATTCAGCTTCCCTGTCTTTTGTTTGGAGCACTTAACTGTTTTCCATTTGAGGCACTTGTTGATAAATATGTAGTTATTACCATTCTTTATTCATGATTTTGATATATGTTTTTTCTTCTTAAAGAAGTCCTTCCAACAATTCTTGTAATACTAGCTTGGTGTTGGTGAATTCCTTTAGCTTATTTTTGTCTAGGAAACTCTTTATCTTTTGACTCTAAATGATAGCTTTGCTGGATAAAGTATTCTCGGTTGTAGATCTTCTTGAGTTTTCAACACTTTGAATACTTTGTGTAAAGTTTCTTTTGAGAAATCAGTCACCATCTCCCTGTTTTCTGGATTGCTCTTATGAACAAACATGCTTTGATGACTCCTATCTTAAACCAAAACAACAAAACAATCTTTCCATTGACCACTCCTCCCCAGCCCTGTTGATCTTCAGTTAGGGCCCCATATCTCTGATCTTCATGTAAGAAAAACAAAACTTAATAGTTGTGTACACATACCGACTTCCTCACTTTTAGTTTACTCTTCAGCCCATTGCAGTGTGAATTTCTTCCTTTCTACTATGGTATAATTGAACTTGTCATGGGCATCAAGAATCACCATGTTTCCAAATCCAGTAGGTACGTTTTTCTCCTCATCTTAACTTGAATTCCTCACCAGCCCTTGGCACAATGACCACTGCCTTCTTAATGAAACACACTTCTCATGGCTTCAGGGACATCGTTTTCTGGTTTTCTTTTGTCTTCCTGTCTCAGTAAACATTACATCAACTCACTGAGTTGTTCAAGCATAAATATGACTTTCATTCTTGATTCCCCACTTCTCCTTACATTCAAACAATCTTGGAATCTTGTCAGCGTTACTTCCAAAAATATAACCTAAATAAATTTACTCCTCCCAGTCTCTACTTCTACCTCCCTAGGACCTTGTCACCCTCACTTATCTGAGCTACTTTGTACCTGGTGTCCTTTTTTCTATTCTGGTTTCCTTAGAATCCGTCTTGTATACAGAAGCCAGAGTGACATTTTACAACTTAGATTATATCACTTAAATTACTTAGTGGCTTTTCATTATACTTAGAATAAAATCCAAACTACTTGCTCAGATATAAGACCTTATGTGGTCTGGCTACTACCTGCCTCTTCAACATTATTTCAGACTTTTTTCCCAGCACACTTTGCTTTAATTATAATCCCTAGACTACACAAAGGCTTTTGCATTTGCTGTTTCCTATGTCTGAAATCTCCCAGTTTTTCTCTTGACTGTCTCATTTCACTTTTTCAAACAGGCATTCTTGAATCATTCTTTCTAAAATAGGTCCCTCTCCTTCTATTATTCTTTACCATAATATCCTATTTATCTTTCATAGCACTTCTCACTGTAATTATTTTATGTATTTGTTTACTTGTTTATTGCTTTTCTCGCCTATTAGATTGTCATCTCCGTGAGGGCCTGAACCATAACTGCCTTATTTATCAGAGTATTTTCAGTGTCTGACACAGATGCACAGTGAACATCCATATATTTCTTCAATAAAAAATTATAAAACAATAAAATTTTTCCTCCTGAAATGAGTCTGATTAGATGATCAGTGCTAACTTGATTCTAAAAGAAATTATGCTATTGTTTGTGTTAAATCTATTGTTTGTTTTATTTTTCCCATGAATATCCAGCAGTTTTTGAGCTACTATACTATCCAGATGAGGAAATGAGTGAGTTTCTTGGAATTAAAAGATTTACATTTCTTTACCTTTTGTGTTTCTTTAGTTAGGTTATTTTATAGGAATGCTTATTCAGATTTAAGTACACAGAGAATGAGGGTTGATGTCCTAAGCAATTTTCATGAAGTTTTTGACTCTAGATAGTAACCTTGAATGACAAATATGCCCTCTTCTTTTTTTCAATTGAGACAGATAAACCAGAAAATAGTTGAAACAAAGTAAGCTGAACCTGATTCTTCTGCTTCAAGTCTAAGCATCTCTCTCTGCTATACTGCCTATCTTTTGACAACTCATGATCTTGAATCAGACATAGAAATTATAATGTAATACTTGATATAATTTAGTCAGAAGATATGTGAACAATAATATCCTAGAAATATTGTTGATTTGATTAAATCGAAAGACATGACTATTTAGATTTTTTCTCCAAGATACTATCTTAATTTATAATTAAATAAAAAAATAATGGTACTCATTATCAATAGATTTAACATCTAAATGAACTTAGTATAACTATAATAAACATATTAAGCTAAAAAACTTGCAGAACAGTTTGACACTATATAGAAAAAAGTGGTATGTATTAGAAGAAGATTGAAGTATACTAAAATGATAATTGTGCATAGGGGTGATTTTCTTTACTATTATTACTTTCTCTATTCATACATTTCTTAAAATTTACCATTAATATTTATTGCTAAAAAATTTAAAAACTTTCTTCTTTCCTGACTTTACTCCTTAGTGGTAAGTTTCTTGTGTGTGCTACCAGGCTTAAGCAAACATATGCATATAGAATTTTCAGTGCAAAAGTAAGATCATATAGTACATTGATTCAGTTAAAATATTTTTTTATATTATCATTATATCATGAACATCTTTCCCAAGTCAGAGCGTATGATCTACATATTTTAACCACTTACCTATTGATGAACATTGAAAAAAAGTAGATATTTTTGTCATTTAAAACAAGGCTAAAGTGAATATTTATTTGTCTACTTATTACATATATATCTTTATGTATATTACATATATATCATTATCGTGATTAAAAACATTCTGGATTCTGAAACCAGACTAACTGGCTTCATACCTTACGATGGTCCCCACAACTTACTATGGGACCTTGAACAGGTTACTTAATCTCTCTGCTGCTTTAGTTTCATCTTTCTTAAACTGGAAATAATAATGGTCCCTACTTGATAGGGTAGCGATCCTTAAATGAGTTAATACATATAAATGCTTAGAATAGTGCCTGGCTCATTATAAGTGTTATCTAAGAGTATGTTGTTATAATCATGATCATCATTTATATATACATTTTAAAGTATATTTCCTATAAATTTGTAGAAATTGGCTTGATGGATCACGAGAGAGATGCATTTTAAACTTTAATAGAACCTGTTAAATTGTCCTAAAATATTATATCAATTTATTTTTCTTCAAGTAACATTTTAGAGATTCTTTTCCTCACATTCTTGCTAGCATTGGATATTATCAGTGTTTTTATTGTTGCCATTTTGGACAAATAAATTGCACCTGTTTGAATTTATGTTTTTGATTTTTCTGTGACTTGATTGTTCATTTGCATTTTTCTATAGATTGTTTGTGTTTTCTTAATGCTTTCTGAGAGAACTTTGCATATTTTTCCATAACCCAGGTTTTTCACTTTTAGAATATTCAGAGATGTAAATTTTTTTTTTCTTTTATGGCTTCTGAACTTGTGACATGCTAATATTATAATCATATGGACCTATATTTTTTTAGTTTTCTAGTTTTAGTTTTAATCCATATTGGATTTGTTTTTGTCTACTATTTTATAGTAAGCAATACTTTCATGATGAGTGCTTATACACAAATATTTGTCAGAGCACTATTTACAATAGCCAAAAGTTGAAAACAACCCAAAAATGTTTATCAGCAGATAAATGGATAAATAAAATGTGAGATATACACACAATGGAATGTTACACAGCCATAAAAAGAACTGAATTACTAATACATGCTACAAATATGGACCCTGATCAACTTTTGGATTATTCTGCCTATCCTAGTAATTTTACATGGCCTGCTATATAATTGTATTAAGCTACATAATTAGGTACTTTTTAAAACTTATTTTCCCAAGGTGAAGTGCTTATTTTAGCATAGTTTTTAATTCAGTTAATGATCTGGGTAGTGTATAATATTATATTTCTAGAATTTCTTCTTGACATTTTAATTTAGTTCTTTCTTCCAGGTGATTAGTTTATGAATGGGTTAAATCCGCTTCTTCATTCCATCATTCAATAAAACTTTGAGTGACTGCTCTGCCAGATACTGTTTTAGGAGCTTAGAGATACAATGAGGAACAAAGATAAGCCCTGCCTTTTAGGTGCTTATATTCAAGCATGAAGAGAGAGAGACACAAACACAAATAGGTTTAAAATGTAAATGAACACAATTTCTGAGAGTGGTAACTGCCACAAAAAAATAAAAACAAGGTGATGTATTAATATGTGATGGCTAGGAGCAATGTGTTCAATTTCTTGAAATCCCCAAAGAAAGAAAAGAAACTAGTAGAGGACAGGCTCTGTAGGAGTAGATTGTATGACTTCATCTGGCTAAATGAAGGAAAAACTGAGCAATGTGCTACTGCTATGAAAGTCATCTAAAGAATACCTTTGCCCCCTCCCCAGTTTATATCTCAGGAAGGCTCAAGGCTCTTTTTCCTGTAGGGAACCCATATGCTGGACTTTGCCTTAGTTGGCTGCCCTACTTAGCATAAGTTTCAACCTGCTGTGCCAGAGCAGCTGCTGTCCTCTTAAGCCAAAGTACAGATAGCCTAATCTTGATCCCCAGGCTAGATAGAACAGCTAACTAAGTAAAGAGCGGGGAAACTGAAAGGAAGGGAAGGGTCCAAGAATCCTGAAGACGTTTCTCTAGCTGTTCTTTTCCCTCCTCTCTCCCAGGCTCAGCTCATGGATCAGCTAATGAGAGATCTGTATTAAGAGGAATTAAAGTATACTCTCCTTTCCCTGAGTTTCTTAACTTCTAAAATTTTAACAATTAGCAATATATTTGAGTAAATAAGTACTTATTTTTTCATTTTTTAACAATGAACATATTTTAACTATGTAATCAGGGGGAAAGCTATTTTCATTGTGGAAAAAAGTAAGAACATACATCTTTCATAACTCCTTCTTCATAGTCTTTTTCTAAAACAGTTTTTGAAGATTCTATCACTATACATGGTATCAAAGTGGTTCAATTTGTATGTTGGGTTGTTTCACATTTCTCTAGTGGTATTTTGGTAGCAGTAGTATATACTAATGCAAAAGAGGCACTTTCATACTGTCTCATTTTAAATTACTTTTTTTTTCTTTGTATTGGTACTGACTGCTTTGAAGGTTACTGCTAGTTTTTATTTAATCTGAAAATAGAAGCAGTTTATCTGTGCAACGGTAAAGAGAAAGGCACCTTCATTTTAATCCTTCCTGCATAAGAGAGGGATAGTGCTCACTTGGGACTGAGCAATGTATTGAAATGCTTTACATGACCTAATTGTAGTTCTGTTGCAGAGATTTGAAGTGCATATGCTATGTGTTCATGAAGGCAGTATATCTTTCTCCTTCAAGAACTATATTTCTTCCAGTATAACCTATTTAAGTTTAAAACTGCATTTTAAAAAACTTAAATTTGCAGATTGCTTTATATTATCCCTTTCTTAATGTATCTAAAACCAAATCTTGTTTTGCTCAACATAAATGAGGTAGAATGATGACTAATCTGAGAAAAGAACATTTGGGAAATAATACCAGGAAATATACAGTTGTCACCACTGGGAACATCAAGAAATATTCACTCTCATTACTGATTCAGTAGAGGTAAATGGAGTCCCAAGTCTGAACTAGGAACACATTTTCTAGAAGCAGTTTTATACATAGTGTATGATTTCTATACTTGAGTGAATACTACAAATTTAACTATAAAATGGACTTCTTAGTTTTTTGCAGGGGGAAATGTGGTTCGTAAATTAGCTTAAAAGCAAATTGTACATGATGATTTGGGGGCCTTTTTAAACAGTAGTTTGAATTAAACTGCAATTTTTTTTCTTTTGTAGTTAATGGTATCCTATATAGAATAGGTTAAATTTTTATTTCTTTTTCTACTTAAGTTCATGTGATACCTATATATGTAGAGATTCATGGCAGTATATCTGAATGCATACCTAGGTGCTCTAGGCTGTTAATGCAGTGTGATATGAAATATATTTAATGTAAGTCTTCACCTTCAGACTGATTGTGTGCTCTACCACTGTTGAAAACTCTTTTTTAAGATCCCCAGTGACTTTTTGTATTTTTTAATTAATTTTGTTCTGCAAAACATGTTTTTTTAATAAAAAGAAGCAGAATGAAAATTTTAAATGTTCATTATTCTACCACTTAGAAGTAATCCTTATAACATTGTACAAGATCACATTCCACTTTTCATCATTGGGATTGATATTGTAAATTTTATATCCTGTAGGGTTTTTTCCCCCCTTAACACTTCTTAATATTTACAGACTTATCATGGAAATGATTTCTAATGACTGCTAACTATTCTGATCTGTAGATGTCGTATAACTACCTTAATGTATATTTGGGTTTACTTATATTTTGTCACTTTTATAATGAACATTGCAAATGACCAATATTATCCACATTTATGATTTTATCTTAGTATAAATTCCTACAAGTAATATTATTGGGTCAAAAGATGAATGTTTTAAAGCCTCATGATACATGCTTGGTTGTTAAATGATATACCAATTTTTATTTTACCCAGAGTGTATCAGAGGGCCATCTCACTGCAACCTTACCAATATTGTATTGGCCTTTTTTTTTTAAAACCTTGGCCACTTTGCTATATATTACATATAATACAGTTTTTATGTTTAAATCTTGACATATTTATGCAGTCAAGTCTGTCAGTCTTTTCTGTCATTAATATACTCTTATATATGCATTTT
>NW_006436282.1:513095-517068 GCF_000325575.1 Pteropus alecto
ATGTCAACTAAAATTATCTCTGGTGAATAGAGTCCCAGTCATTTAGGGTTAACTAAGAATTGATGAAATAGTTCACATGATACCAAAAAAAAAAGCAATATATAAAGATAATATCTAATTCTAAAATATCTGTAAATCAGCTACAGTGGATGAGGTTTGCTAACTACCCAGAGCACGCTGGAGACTGATAGATGCTCCTAGAGGACATCCTCAATAGTATATTCTGATAAGTACTGTGGATTTCTATTGCTTTTTAAGTTATGGCCTTTAGTTCTGTGTGTACTGCAGTAGGCTGGTTATTTCTGCTTAGAGGGTTGAAATACATATGTGTATTAGTATTAATAATGAAGATATAATACTGAATAAAAAGAAAAGCAGCTTGCCAAGTGATATATGATATGTTATGCCATAATATTATGACTGCTGTAGATCAAGTTCATGATAGTGATTGGCATAGGCAAGGATGAGATAAATTGGAGATATATAATGGGAAAACAGGTCACAGAAGTTTTACTTCTTTGGTTTCATTTTATTTTAAAAAGAACTTGAAACAAGTAGGGCAAAATGTTATCAATGATTTTTTCTGACTAGTGAGACACATGATTTTATTTACATGTTTTCTTTTAAAAACAAACCAACAAAAATGATTAAGGATAACAAAAGAATAAAAATCCTAAGATGATACATCACCTATATAAAGAAAACTAAGCATTAACGAACACTTGAATAAACATATTAAAATAATATATTTACGAGTAATAAATCTGAATAGTATAGCATGGTCACTTCTCTCCAAATTAATTAATAGATATTATATAATCCCACCAGCAATCCCCATTGGATCTTAATAAGTGCAAATGTGTAGAGGTTCAGTGATTAAAACTGCCTGAATGAACACACACATATTCACACACAATTGATTTGCAAAAAGACTGAGTAAAAATATTTGAGAACTTTAATCATGATTATTGCTCAGTGGTGGGATTATAGCAGTTTTTTCTAATTTTTTTTGTATTCAAATTTTCACAGCTGTAAAGTAAGATGTCATTATATTATGTCATTATATTATGATACTTTTAAAATGATGAGGTGCATAGCCCTGGCATCCACTTTCCAGTTTAACAAAGACTTGTGAAAGAGAAGTTTGAAGTCCATGATAGTGAAGCATATAGAACCTTTTGAACTTCAGTAACCCAACTGAAACTGAAAGCTTAAGTAAATGATAATATATTTGTTTATAGGCATTTAGAACTTCCTAAGAGTATAACAGTCAATCTAACCTTGTTTTTCTTCTTTTCAAAGCCATATGAGGGATTAAGGCCTCAGGATCTTCGCAGATTGAAGGATATGCTTATTGTGGAAACTGCAGACATGCTTCAGGCTCCACTCTTTACTGCTGAAGCTTTACTTCGAGCTCATGGTAACAAAAGAAATACCATGCTTCTGATTACATGGGTGCTTTTTGAAAGTTTTCAGTTAAAAGATGGCTATTTTATTATTTTAATATAAAACAAAATCGTTTGTTAAACAAGCCTAAGCGGTTACTGCAGTACTCAGTATCTTTATAACATTTCATATTGGAGTATAAACTGGCTGTAAACATAAAGGAGAAATAGGAAATTTCTATTTAAAAACTGAGCTGCTAAATCACCTTTCAGATTGTCTAATTTTAGAAATGTGTCTGATGTGAGCAGGATTGAGAGCTAGAATCCACAATCCTTGTCCTGGTTTTAAAATTATTTTTCCTAAAGTCAGACACTTAAGAATTGTGTTATTAGTATTTCAGTTTATTTTATGTAAAGCTGTTTCTCACCATGAAATGTGCAAAGCAGAATTGTAGAGTCAACAAAAGAGTATACTATCCCTCTTAAGGTTTGTTTGTTTGTTTGTTTGTTTGTTTTTGAGAACATTACTATACTTAGGAAAAGTACTCTGCTTGTTGTAATTTTTCTGATACTTAAGACTACCATTCTGGAAGTTGTCACATGCCGAATTGGACCCTGTCGTTGCATACTTGATGTTTGATATTTTCAGTAGTTTTAAAAACAGGGTTTTTTTATTTAAAAATTATTTTTAAAAAGAGAAAGGTAAGTGGCTATTCTGATCTAGTCATTTTGAGGCTTACCTACCTCTTTTAACTAAAAATTTTTATCTAATCTATACTAAAATAGAATGTCAGCTTCCAAAATTTTTTATATAATCTTTTGAGCAGAGGAAAATTTAAAACTCTATATTTTATCATCTCGTCATCACCACTGTAAATAATTAGGTATATAACCCTGCAGAATTGCTACCTTCAGTATTGATATTTCCCAGATTTCTGTACTTGACACTCTTTTCCACTCTATATACCAGTGACTCTTAAATTTTAGCGTAAATAAGAATTGCCTGGAAAACTAACCAGAGATTCCTAAGACTACTTCCAAAGAGTCTAAGTCTTTAGGGGAGGGTGAGGCCTAAAAAAATATATCGTAAACAAGGCTACTGAGTGGACCGCTCTAAGAAACATCGCTGGGCACATTTACCTAATTAAACCAATGATTCCAAACACCACTTGAACATTAAAGAGTATATCTACAACCTGACTTTAATAAAGTATTCAAAGCTGTTTTTCTAAATGCCTTTTTAACGTTTTCAATCTAAGGGTGTCCACACCTGAAATCATCATTTCTCCCACTGTCTTCATACATGGACACCAACATTCATCTAATTATCCTAGCCAGAATCTTGAGAGTCAGACTTGATTCCTTCATTTCTATTACATTTGGCCACAGTCTCCTCATTTCTCTTCCTAAACTTCTCTCGTCCTCCCCCCACCCTCCCTGGTTGTTTCCATTCCTACTGCCACCAATTTAAATGTAGGCTGTCATTATTTTTCATCTAAACTGTAGTCTCCTGAGTCCTAGTTTCCAGTATTGCCATTCCTGTTTCACCCTATTAATTTTTCATATTGCCGTTAGACTTAATGCAAATTTGAGCATGTCACTCTGCTGCTGAAAAACCCTTCACTGGCTCTCCACAGACTTAAAACCATCCAGACTCTCTCTAGTAGACCTTCATGATCCAGGCTTTTTCACCAGGGCTGCCAATCTCCCCATTTCTTTACTTACCCATTCTTACTTATCTTAATAAATCACCTATTTAAAGAAACCTTTTCTTATTTGGTCGTAAGACTGCATTGAGACCCTTCCTGTCTATTCCAATTTTATACCATGCATAAACGAGTCATACATTTTGAATATAATATGCTAATATTCTATTTGCTTTTCCTTCTCTTTAACCTGGGATCTCTTAGAGAGTAGCTGTTGTTGTTTCCACAGTATGTAACATACATTATGTCCTAATAAAATAGTTATGGAATGAATAGATGATATACCTGAATGTTATTTGTATATTTTTTTGAAAACATCTTTTTTATTTTAAAATTACATTTCTCTATTGCTATCTTTAGAAACTCAAATCCTATGAAAAAATTTTTAGATGAGTCAAAAATGAAATTTAGAAAATCACAATATCTTTTAAAGTCACAGAATTTAAAGATAAAATATTTTCTTTATAGCCAGTAATAATGCTTAACAGTCATTAGATGACTTGTGAAGAACCCTAGAATACCTTAAATTGTGTTTGTTTAGAGTAAGATTCACAGCACCAGAATGTATATCCTGTCCTTTGCTTGAGCTTTTAAATACAGAGAGTGCATTTAAATATAAGGTAGAGCTGGCAGACAAGTAGAAGCTGTCCATTTGTTTTGGTTAGAGTAGGCTAACTGCTGAAAGAAAAGTGTAAATTCAAACACAGTAAACATTTATTAATCTGGTAATAGTCCTAAGTGTTTCTATTTATGGTTAGGAGTGGGACAGGGACTCTGCTCCACACAGTTATTTGAGGACCCTAACTGACAGAGACTCTGCTATCTTAAAGTGGCTTCTGAGGTTGCCGTGGGGATTATCTCCATTTCAGCCAACCAGTCAGA
>NW_006436282.1:518129-540505 GCF_000325575.1 Pteropus alecto
CCGAAAGTGACATACATCACTCCTGCAAATATTCCATTGGCCAGAATTCAGTCACATAGCCACACTTAACTGTAAGCAACAGTTCTATACTGCAGCATTTTTGTGTACTGTAGTCATTTCTGACACAGGTGTCTATATTAAGCTACATAATATAATGTATTGTAACTCTAAGTTACAATATATAGAACCTAAGGTTTTTATCAGTAATTTTATTGTGATTAAAATGAACATTTTCATCTCCATTTGTTTATACATTATATCAAGTATTAAATGATTGACTCTATTTTTACCCCATTGATATTTCTGTTACTTCTTTCACATAATAGGGATCAGTTCTAATAAGGTGATATTTAATTGAATCTTCCTACTTGACATTCATCTATTCTGTGATAACTTTATTGATAACTTAAAATTACTTTATTTCATTCCCCTATTAAGGCCTAAAGTAGAGGCTAATGCAGGTTTTCTCTTCTATATTGTTTAGGTAATATCAGTGACATTTGATAATTAAATTATATGTATAGAGATAAATGATGCTAGTGAATAAAATAGACAGTACACAGAGCTACAGTTTACACTAATTGCCCTCAAAATCAGGACAGGCTCTGTTTCAGAGCTATTAAACTGATCTATTTGGAAGGTTTATAGATTGTATCCTTGGTAACATTCATTCAGCTTTACACAAGGAGATAGATTTGAGTATTACATTATCTGTTGTCAAATTTAGTCCCAAAGTAATGAAGTTGATCTTGATTAAGCAGAAGACAGAAAAAATTTTGGCAGCATTTACTAAGTAGTAATTGAATTTTAAGAGAAGACTGTTAAGAACATAAAGATCATTTCTGAATATTTCCTCAATAATAAAAGTAACTTATATAGTTGAATACTACCTAATGAGAAAAATAAAATTGCCAAAATATGAGACCAAGGCTAATTTGCTTGTGCTTAGAGTAAATTTATATTGAAGTATTTTTTTAAGCTCCTTTAGAGGCTCATCGTCCTCCACAGGTAGTTAAACATCTGTGGTCCACATCTCTTCTCACTCTGCTCTCTTCCTATGAAATTATATATTCTCCCAAGGCTTTTTATAGGTATAGATTCCTTCCTCTGAACTAGAGCTCTTTTCTGCGCCCCATACCCTTATATATAACTGCTTATTTGAAAGTATCTATAGGATATCTCAAAAGCACCTTAAACTCATCATATCTAAAATTAAAATCATGCTCTTCAACCGATACCTGATTCTCTGGTATTCCCTGTTTATATAATGACAGCACCAGCCAACCAACCACCCAACCAACCAAGTGGATGAAGCTGGGACACCAACTTTGGCATTTCTTCTCCTCAGAACCTATACCCTATTGTCACCAAATTGTCAATTTCACCTCCTAAATCGTAAACTTCTCTCTTTCTCTTCATCTCCACTACAACCAACCACCTAGCCCTAGCTGCCATCATCTGTCATTTATACCATCTAATAGCCATCCCTCCACTCTTGCCCTATCTAATTTCTTCGTTTGTTTTTCCATACTATAGTTAGATCTTTTCAAATCTAATCGTAAAAACTGGTTCTTTTAACTCTACGCCCAGCTTATCACTGAGTTTCTCTCCTAAGCTGATGATAGACGTGTTATTAAATAAAGCCCTGCATGGCCTAGCCCCTGTTTCTTCAGGCTCATCTCTCACAGTGCTTCCCCTGTGGTCTTCATGCTCCAGCTACAATGACCTTTTTAACTTCATGAGGATGCCACTTCCTGCCTGTCACAAGACCTTTTTACACGCTGTGTACCATCTGTCTAGAATGTCTTCCTCTCTTCATTTTACCTAGTTAAGTCTCACTCATCCTAAGATGTCCGCATCAGGCCATTTCCCTAGAGTTGCCTTCTCTGACCTCCTTGATGGAGATTCTCTACCTCTTCTTCATATTGCTTTGGACATTGATGATTTTTTTTAAATATGTTGATTTTACTTAATGCCTTTCTCCTTATTAGACTATAAGTTCCCTGAAGGCAGGAATTGTTGCCTCGTTTTTCCTTTGTATCCCTACTGCCTATCATAGTTCATGGCACATAAAAGGCATTCAATAAGTATTTGCTAAATGAGCAATGTGATAGAATACAAGCAGAAATTGCGTTGAAAATATTTGTAGTAGATGAGACTAAAATTTAGCATATCTATGTATATGAATTATAGTAGTTTTTTATTAAAAAATGACATGGAGACTTTTGAAAAATAATACTTTTCCAAGAAAAGTAACTTTAACTTTTTAAAAAATTTATTTATTTAAATTAATTTCAAATATACAGTACATTGGTTAGACATCTATATAGTTCATAAAACGACCCCTGCAATTGCTCCCTCCCTCCCCTGGCCCTCCACTTAGCCATCATCCCCATGCTAGCTGCATTCCCTCTGCTGTGCTCCCCATCCCCATGACCAGCTATCAACTACTAATTTGTACTTCTTTAACCTTTCACCCCATTCTCCCAGCCCCCCAACTCCCCTCCCCTCTGTCTGTCACCAAATTATCCATTATATTTGTGTCTGTTTTTGATTAGTTTGTTTTTTTGTTCCTTAGATTCCACATGTAAGTGAAACCATATATTTATCTTTCTCTGTCTGACTTATTTCACTCAGCATAAGAATCTCTAGGTCCATCCATGTCGTTGCAAATGCTAGGATTTCATTTTTTTTAATGGCTGAGTAATATTCCATTGTATATATGAACCATAATTTCTTTATCCAATTGTCTTTTTAAGTAAATAGTGACCTATCAAAACACCAAGGTCCATTTAGCAGCATTTCCTGGAATGCACTCATATGCAGTTTTTTTCAGTCGTTGGATTATTTCTTACTTTTTGTAACCCAATCCCTAGTTCCAGTCTTATTTTCCATCTCCCCAAACCACATGGTTCACTGTAACTTTACAGAACTGTTCCATGGCTCTCTATTATATTTCTGTGCCTTTGCACACATAGTTTACACAGCTGGAAGTAACTCTGTTGCATGTCTGAGTAATAATTATCCTGTTAAGCCATCAAATACACTGACTTAATATGGTTGAAAAAAGTCTTGTATAGAAAATGTGAAATTGTATAAAATGAACCTACAGTGAATAATCGACTCTAATACTGCTCTTGCCCCTATAGTTTATTCTGCTACAGTGGAAAGAACACAGGCTTTGAAGTTGTAGGAATTGGTTTCAAATCCCTCACTATCTGTGTGAGCCTGGACAGGTTATATAACTTTCCTGAGTCTTGGTTTCTTCACCTAAATAATGATTGAAAAGTTTTGGGGGAAGAATAAATGAAATAATGTGTGTAAAACACCTAGCAAAATAATTGGATATATTTATTATTTTAAAGAGTTAATTTTTATGGCTCTGGACTTTAAAATAACATGCTTCAGTTGGCTATTTTAAAAGTGTTCATAGGAAGAAGATAATCTTTTTTAGTTAAGCCCAATTGGAGACCACTTATACAGAATTTATACCTAATTCACTAAAACTTTATTTATAACCATAATCCCTTCAGAAATTTCTTCTGCTTTCAAGCTGTTTATCAAATGAATTTTAAGATTTGCTGGCATTTTGACTTGTTTATAGTAAGCTGTCTAATCATTTTACGACTTGACACCAGTGAGGCCATTTGCAAACTATATTTTTCTTGAAAGAGTAAAACAGCTAAACCAAACCTATGCTAACAAAAATTTAGTGAATTCTGAAAGTGATGTATGAGCCACTATCTCTTTTGATTTTTAGTAGAAATGACTATAAATTTTTATGATATTTTTAGATCTAGACATGGTTTTAAGCCATAGTAGATTATAAAACTTTAAATTCTTTTTTAAAATATTAATGGATATAACATAACTAGATATTCATTTATAATTATTACTTTGATATAAACAATTTTTCTTTCTTGGATGACCTATATCTCTTTAATGTATCCTCACTTTTGTTATTATGAAGCTCTTAAAACACTATATTTTCTATGTTTTGAGAGATATCCATTCCATTTTTCTTAAAGACTGGGACAGGGAGAAATTACTTGAAGCTTGGATGTCCAACCCAGAGAACTGTTGCCAACGATCAGGTGTTCAAATGCCAACTCCACCACCAAGTGGGTATAATGCCTGGGACACGCTCCCTTCTCCAAGAACTCCAAGGACTACACGCTCCTCTGTCACCTCTCCAGATGAAATAAGTTTATCTCCTGGGGATTTGGACACCAGTTTGGTATGGTTTGGTATTCAGTGTACTTCCCATAGTTTTGTGTTTAACTTTTTAATTATTTAATATTGTTTCATGGACCCTCTAGTCATATTCTTGGATTCAATTATAAGCATATTGTTTTGAAATGGGCAATTTGATCTATACCTGAATAGATTATAATGACTTGTTTCTTATACATCCTTTTCCAAAGGCATTCTTGCTGATTAATTTAATATATAAATTTGTAATTTAAGAGTTTGACCTTTTCATTAACACATTTAAAGCCCATAATCATTTATAATGGGATAGGCATGATATTTGTTATTCAAAGGTACACACACTAACTTGAACTTCCCTTATAACTCTGTAACACTTAACTTTCTATAATTACTGTACCAGTATTTTTGCCTTAAACTAAAATGAACAAATGAATGTATTGTTCTATCTCTAAACTATGACTTTGTTTAAATCATTGCTCTTCTTCATCTTCAGTGTGACATTTGTATGTGCAGTATTTCTGTATTTGAAGACCCAGTGGATATGCCCTGTGGACATGACTTTTGTAGAGGATGTTGGGAATCGTGAGTATATATGCAGCTTAGTATTTCTTACTGCATGTTAGCACTCTGATTTGGTAATGAAATCATTTGTTTTCAGTTTTTAATGATATGTATTACTTATTTAGTTTCAGAGTTATACTGAAATGTATTACACTTTACTACTAAGGATTTTATTTTTTTATTTTAATCTTTTCCTATCTATTAATTTAGTAAAATTATTTAATTTAGCAATTAGTGTTCTTTAATGGAATGTGAGGTACTTTAGGGAACAAAGAGGTATATGTAAATATGTTTTCTTAGTATTTTAATTTCTATTACATCTCATAGACATTTTAAGCCTACACCTAAATATCAGCAATTGGTTTCTTATATCCAAAGAATTTTTAAACATCAGTTTTTATGCTTTCTCTGAAATTTTTGTGACAAGCAAATGGCCTTGAAAATCTATAAGAAGAATATGGATGTTTAAAATAACTTTTTAATCAATTCAAAGTTAGATGTCTCTGCTAGGCATGGTTAGCTATATATTACAAGTGGAAAATTTATTTTGCTTCTCATGTTTATCTCTTCTCTCTTTCCTTCCATCTTACCAAGATTTATTCTTTCCCACTATCCATTAACTTTGCTCTAATGTTACACCTTTCAAGAGAATTTTATAAACAAAATGAAGATGATCAATACATGAGCAATATCATATCATGTTTTCTCTGGAAACACATAAATCTGCCGATTGATGACCTAAACAAAGCCTATTACTAGTATTTAAGAAAATCTTAAAAATCGGAAGTTTTCCAACTATTCTTTTTCATGGAGTGCTAGGTACCAAGTGTAAAGAGCTGGGGAACACCTCACTGGGTGAGAGCAAGAACATGAGCAAATTTTCTATTGTTTTTTAAAACAATTTTGTTGGATTTTGATTGACATACAATAAACCACATATTTAAAATATTTCGATACACTTTGACATATGTATATACCCATGAAACCATTACCACAATCAAGGTAATGACTATATCCGTTACCCCCCAAAGTTTCCTCATTTCTCCTTGAATTCCTCCGCCCTTCTCATCCTGCCTCACTTTTATCCTCCCACTCCCAGGGTGAAAAATATTGCTTAAAAAAAAAGTCAGAATAAATAATATCTGACTGTTCTTTTTAAAACGTAGACTAGATTCCACTCAGAGTCTAATTAGGATCAGATTAGTACAGCTGATGCAGGTAAACAAATTGGCAAGGGTCAGAGCTCAATAATCCAAAGCAAACTTTGACCTAGTTCTGGATGCATAAAAGCTTCCACAGGTACATTACTTTATCTAGCTTAAAATTGTTAACTCTGTTTTATTAGGAAGTATTATGAGGATTCTACCAAGTTTGCTACTGTTGACCTTAATTTCTATGTGAAAACTAAGGAACTCCCCCACCCAGAGATTTACTTGAATTTTTTTGAACTTCCATGACCTTCCTCACTTAACTCCTCTTACAGGAACCATCTCCCATAGTCATCACAGACTAGCCTTGAGAAATTTATGGTAAGATTTAAATTTGAAAGATCTAATTATTGTTTTCCATGGTACCTTATCAACCTGCCTAAGACTCTCCTCCCCATTCCCGAAGGCTAGATCTTGCCCAGTCAATGACCAGTAAAACAAGTTCCAGGTTGGGCGATTCATAAGTCAATAAAGCCATTTTAAAACTAATTACAGTCTTTTCATATTTTATAGGCATATAGAAAAGAAACTCATCTGTCCAAGAAGCAAGAAAGAATTTTAAAGGTCCTTAGATAGTTTGAAAACCTCTCAGCTTATCTTACGTTTCCCTACCCAATTATCTCATCACTCCAGCCAGAAGCTTTGAAGCATTTGTACCAAGAGGGAAATTAAATGAAAGGGAAATTATTATTTTCTACCCAGCCTGGAATAACTTTCTTGCTGTTTATTAGTTATTGATCTAATAACTAATAAACAGTGGTTTATTAGATCAATAACTAATTAGTTATTAGATCAATAACTAATAAACAGTGGTAACCTTCCTATACCTCAATTTTCTAATCTATAAAATGCTGATAATAGTAAGTACATCATAAGATTTTCATCAGTTTATTATTAAATGGCTTAATATGTGAAAAATGCTTAGAACAGGACCTGGTACATAGTAACCACTCAATAAAGATTAGTTATTATCATCTTCCTACGGATGATAATAAGCAGAGGGAACCTATCTATGATATACTCTGTGAAGCTGACCTACAAGATAAAAGTATAGGTAAAGTTTGCCTCAGATTTCTCTCTTTTACTAACATTTGTCAACTCCATGTTCTGCTTATAAATTTAGTAGGAAATTGTATCTTGATGAGGATTAATAGCATAGTTCACAGAGAAATGATCCTGTCTTCAAGGAGGCCTTTTGAGTACTGTCATTTAATTCCCCTGAGATAATTAATCCTGCTCTGATATATTTAGAATACGTGAAGTTTAAAACATCACCATATAGTAACTATATCTAAGCAGGCTGTGCACTTTAGCAGGAAACTACAGCCTTGCACTGCGTAGTGAAGTTTCTGTCAATGAAGAACTGTGTATGTGATAGTGGTCCCATAAAATTATAAAGGATTATTGCAATACTGAAAGGAAAGGCTAGACCTAACTATGATGTCGAATTTACTGCTGGCTCTGGGTTATTTAAGTAGACAAGGAGGTTCAGCATGCTGTCCATCAGCTGTGTGTGCACACGTGCGTGCATGCCCGCACACACACGTACATGCACATGTACACACACAAATTCACTTCCCTTCTCTCCATTTTTCTTTGTCCCTCTTTCCTCCTTGTCCTGTTCTTCCTTCTCCTGTCTCTCCTCCTCTCCCTTTTATTATTTCTTGTCTGAAGCTTTATCTCTCTGGGTCTCGTTTGATCTCCCATCTCCTTTTTTCTCACCCTCTCTTCTTTCCTCCCTCCCTCTTTCTGAGGTGCCTCCCTCCACAGTCTTCCCCTTACCCCACCCAATGTGTGTGTCACATTTTTATACTGTATTTTTACTGTTCGTTTTCTGTGTTTAGATTCACAAATACTTACCATTGTTTTACAGTTGCCTATAGTATTCAGTACAGTAACATGATGTACAGGTTTGTAGCCTAGGAGCAATAGGCTGTACTATATAGCCTGGGTGTGTAGTAGGCCATATCATTTAGCTTTATGTAAGTGTACTCTATGGTGTTCACACAACGACAGAAATCCCATGACTCATTTTTCAGAATATATGCCCCTTGTTAAGCAACACATGACTGTATAAATATTAAGGTAAATTATATCCAACTTTCTAGGGAACCTATTCATAACTAAAATGAAGAGATTCCTGTTATATGAAAAAAGGAACTCTACAATTAGCACTTCTTTAACTTTTAGTCTCATGATCCTTTTATACTCTTAAGAATTTTTGAGGACTCCAAAGAGCTTCTGTTTATATAGGTGATATTTATCTATCTATACTATATTAGAAATTAACACTAAAAATTTAATATTTGTTTATTCATTAAAAATAATAAATTCATTACATGTTAACATAAATAACATTTACTGTAACCAATAAGTATTTTTTTTAGAAAGGATGAAACAAAGCAGGAATATGTAAAGATATATGAAACAAATGTATGCGTATATATATTCATGTATATATAATGAATGGTTATGCAGATAGTGTTTAATAATGTTTGTGAATTATATGAATTAATGTATCACAGTTGATATTCCACACTTTATCCGTTGGTGTTATTTTAATTATATTTTAACAGAAAATTCAACATAAAGAAAAAATTCTTAGAATATGTAAATAAATTATATCTTTGCCTTTTTCCTATCAATTGGTGATTTTAATAGGTTTTTGAATCTGAAAATTCAAGAAGGTGAAGCTCACAACATTTTCTGTCCTGCATATGATTGCTTCCAACTTGTGCCTGTGGACATCATAGAAAGTGTCGTTTCTAAGGAGATGGACAAACGATACCTACAGTTTGATATTAAGGTATGCTGTCGATTATCTGTCTGATTTCCATAATTTTCATTTTATGAAAACTATACAACAGATTTTATTATTTTTGTTTTATTTTTGAAAACATAAAATAATGGACTCTGACTTTTCTCTCAAAAATTTCATAAAGGATGGTGGCATTAATTAAAGTTAAGCTAAAGCATTATTTTACAATCATGAAAAAAGTAAAAGTAAAAAGCTAAAGTAATAGTTTACCCCCAAAAATAGAACCATTGCTCGGAACTATTGATTGATTTGCCTGTTGTATTTTTATAACTTGATTGATCAAGATAATGTTCAAAATACATAGTACCTATTTTAAGTTTCCAAAAGATATTATATTTAATACTCCTAAATATAATATTTAGAAATGAAGATTATCATCTTAGAAATTGATCATCTTTTTTTAAGTTTCAAGTAATTGTTTCACATAATGAATTATACTGTTTATTTTATCTTTTTTTCTATCTATTTTCATTCAGGAGCTAGTCAGAAGTGTATGCAAGTTACTTTCTTTTGTGTGATTTAAAAGTTATATTTTAACTGCCTTATGCAGATTTTTTGTAGTCTAAACCCTAATGGGCTTTTTGAAAAAATGTCCTGTTACTTCAATATAGAGAGCATCATAATATTGATTTTTATGTATTATTTGGATGCCACTTAGAAATTTACTATTCTAGTGCAACTAATAATCACTTATAAGACTCTATTTATAATTATGTTCCATTAGAAAAGTGGCACATTGTATGAGAAGAAATTTTTAAATTATACGTTTTCAATGTGAATAATTGCATTTTTGCTTTATCATATCTACCTGGTTTTTAAAGAAAACAAATTTTAAAAATGATGTCATTTCTGGGTTACAACCACTCTTTTCCTTCTTAGTAAGTTGTTTCATGACTTCGCTTATATATGAAATCTGAAGGTCAAAGCATATGAACAAGCAAAACAAAGTAGAAACAGACTCATAGATACAGAGAACAAACTGATGAATGCCAGAGGGGAGGGAGGTGGGGGATGGGCAAAAAGTGAAGGACACAAAGGGTACAAATTTCCAATTACAAAATAATTAAGTCGCAGGATGTAGTATACAGCATAAGGAATATAGTCAACAATATTGTACAGTGACAGAAGTTTACTAGAATTGTGATGATCACTTCTAAGGTATATAGATGTCGAATCACTGTGTTGTACATCTGCAACTAATATAACAGTGTATAGCAACTATGTTTTAAGAAAAAGTTGTTTTGTACTTTCTGGTACTATTTTAAGTATTTCTTGAGACCGGATTACCCCTTATTTATTATTTCACTATTTTTTTTGGCTTTAAAGTAAATTGACATAGCACACTCTAAATTATAATTTAGAGTTAAAAATATTTTTCGTTGTGTCTTGTTATTACTGTTTAAACAGGCCTTTGTTGAAAATAATCCTGCCATTAAATGGTGTCCTACTCCAGGCTGTGAAAGAGCAGTCAGACTAACAAAACAAGGGTCAGACACATCCGGGTCAGATGCACTCAGCTTCCCCTTGCTCCAAGCTCCTGCTGTGGACTGTGGGAAAGGACACCTCTTCTGCTGGTCAGTACAAGACAGGTTGGAATCAGCCTGATCACCTTTCTGATAGTTTTTAAAGAGAATTTGTACCTTGAATTGGGCCTTTAAATAGTGTGTTTGATATCATTCTTATTAATTTAAAAATGTGTAATGAGTAGTAATAGTTTACATTTAGTGTGTGCTAGATGTGTACCAAGCACTGTGCCAAATATTTTCATGTATTGAATTCTTCCAACAATGCTGAGTTTTGAGTACTATTATAATACTCATTTTACAGATAAAGAAACTCGAGCACAGAGAGGTTGCCCAGGGTTATGCAACTAGGAAATGGCAGAAATGGAATTAGAGCTCAGCTCTGCTTGATTTCAGAGCCCATGCACTTGAACTCTAATACCAAATTGCTGACCATAGATTAGAAAATGTTTAGTTTTACCTTTTTTCTTAAAATAGAAGTCTCTAGCAGTAATTCTTAACCAGAGATGTCCAGATTTACTCAGATAGCTTTTCCAAATTTTCATCCTAGGCCCCAGCAAGTGAGGTTTTGATTTAGTAGGTTTTAGAGTGAGGCTCCAAAAAAAAGCTTAGACAATTCTAATGCACAGTCTTAGTTAGGAACCACCTTGTATATCTTGTGTTTGTTTAATTTCCAGTGACTGATAAGTATTCAGTAAGTATAAGCTGATGATAAATCAGTAATGGATAGGCTATGCAACTATAAATGTTTGTCTGACATCAGCATTCTACTTTATTCATAGTAGATTAAATGATAATTAACTGTTTTAGTTAATTAAATGATTAGAAAAAAATAGTTTTTGTTCCGCTTTTTGCTCATTTACAGATTTATCACAAATTCAAAGATATACTTTAGATGAATATAAAACTCTACACTTTACTTATCTGCTTATCAGAAACCAGAATCAAATTGTAGTACTGCTAGAAGTAAAAAGACACATTTATGGAAACATCCCTACCCTGAAAGGTCTATTTCTTACCCTCATCATCATTATCATTAGCTAAAAGTATTTCTTCAACTACCAGTCTATATATAGCACGGAACTCTAGATCAGGTGTTGTCAAACTACTGTCCATACCAATTTTTGAAAGTTTTATTGGAACACAGCCACATTCTTAATTTTACGTTCTTAGCTTCCTACTCTTATTCCTGTAGTATAAGAGCTTTGCCTATAATGAGAAATTCTAAAAATAAAAAAAAAAAGAAAAAGGAATTCTAAGTAGAATTCTGCTGCCCTTATCCTAGTGTTTTAAAGAGAGCAAAATCTGCTTCATGCAAAAGGAAGCTATACACGAGAGATCTTTATAAAATAAAGGCATATGATTCTGTGTTGGCTTCTTTCTTTCCCCCAAAAAGCTCAGAAACAGTCTCTAAAGATGATTGCAAAAACCACAAATGGCAATAGTAATTTCTTCTAAGAACTGCATGTGACAGAATCAGTTGAGAGTCACCCCCAAGAGATGTCTGCTTTGATATAACTGAATTCATTGTTTGGAGGAAAGTAGGAGTAGGCATTTCCCTTCCCACCACAGGGTAGCCCTTTTTATTTTAACTTGTTCACCAACCAGTTCTGTGCTGTTAATAACTCAGCCTACAATGCTTTTTCTCCCTAGCCTGTATAATTGTAATTCGTTTGATCTTGACAATATGATCCCTAGACAGTGTTCAAAACCTAGATGGACTCTCACTTGAGCCAATGACCTCCTGTCTGTTTTTCTTTTTATTAAACAAAAAATGCTTTCTTCCCTGAAGCAACTTTTTAAAGATTTGTTGTCAAAAATACTACGTGGCCACTAAAATCTTAATCTGTGAGAAGAATTCAGAATTAACCTGGTAGAGTAGTCATTTCTTTCCTGTATCACCTCAGAATGTCCCCTGGTCCCTTTATCACCAATATCTCCATTGGAAACAGAAGCTTACTTGGAATTTATCTCTTCTAAATCCACAATCAAACATATGTTAGAATTATTCACTAAAATTGGCAAGAATATTCTAAATAATAATGTGGGATTTTTAATATTTCATCCAGCTGTGGAGCATTTATTTACTGAAATTATGCAAAGAAGCCTTTAAAAGTGTCGCCACAACCATGAAACAAATGTGAACCCCTGATAGGAATGTTTGAATCATAGTGATGCACCTGATGAGAAATCACAGTACAGATTTCTAATCCACTTAAGTTTCCAGTGAATTAAAGTACGACGAGCAGACTTGTCAAGTATTTGGGGAAACTTTGAAAGTGAATGTCTTTGCATTAAAATTGTCATCAACTCATTCTGCTTTCCTCCAATACCCAGGGTAAGAATTTTGAAAGTACACGTACTTCCTTATTAGGATCATGAATCTTGATTGAATTAAAGCAATAGTTTCATGCTTCATCTCCTCCATAGATTTCACAGGAAAAGGGACTCTTTAAGAGTCTTCTGGGCAAAATAAGTGAAGTTGTCCTTGTTTGTGGATCTTAATAGTCAAGTCTCATCTTCTCTTGCAAAATCAGAGTTTCAAACCCTTAGCTTAATAGTTCTGATTTGAGGGGCAGAGAGGGGCAGGGGTGCGTGGATTTTCCCAGACTGGCAGTATTCAGCTATTTAAGTATCAGAGCCCTGCCAACTTATAGAACCTTCCCCAACTCTTTCTAGGCTAGGAATGAAAATGTGATGCTATTTATCTGGTGGAGTCAATCATAAGACCTTGTTTAAATATCAAGTCTACTCTATACAAAGTATCATAATAATAATCTAAATAAATATAGATTTCCCTCACTATCCTAAAGTGGAGCATGCCTATGAAACCTTTTATAAGCAAATTATGTAAAGTGAAGAAGCAATTACCATTAAGTTACATGGAAATTTTATTTTTAATTTTTAAAAATAACCTACCATATCATACCAAATAACACATAAAACTTAAAAAAACACCAACATATGCCTGCTCTTAGTAGTGCCACTCTTGCTGCTCCAGGAGCATGCTGCCTCAACAAATGGCTCACTGCAAAACAAACGCTGAATGCTATTTGACTTTTCACATTTTTTTGTTTTTCTGCCAATGGTCGTGCATATTGACAAATTTTCAAGGGGAGAGCTGTCCCTTGATCTCTTGTTATTAGTTAACCATCACATTTGGACAGGGTTAAGGATTTTAACTTAGACAACCATTTTTTTCCTTCATAATTTTTTACCAGGCACCTTTTTCTCTGAATGAAAACTCTATTAGTGTCTCTAAATTTCAGTTGACTATGCCAAAATTCCCATTTCCATTCACTTATTTTAAGTGACATTTTGAGGTACAGTCTCAACAACAAGTGCCAGGTCTGTCACCAGTCATTGATGTCTTGGTTAAAACTTTATTCAGGAATTTAGCTTTTCAATTATCTGTAGAACATTTCAGTATCTTCATTACCTCTTTCAGAATAACTTCTTTCCCTGCACATGGCATAATCCAGATTGTCAATCACCTGTTGTATCTGATAGCATTGTTCTTACCATACTTTGAAGAAGTTCAGGCTTATTTTCTCAAATGCCTTAGTTTTCAGTGATACTAAATAGTTTTAAATAGCAACCTTTAGCTAGCTTTCTTTGTCATTTACAGTCTTTGCTCTAGTTTCTCCTTTACTTATCAGCTTCTCCTTTTTACACCCACCCTTAGCATTGCATTGGAAGCTAATAGAAACTGTGCCAACCAGTCATAACACCCACAAATAATCCTACTGATTGGGCTAGCATCTGAGGAAGCAGCAGGTCTGGTCTTCCTGTGAGGTTCTGGAAAGGAAACCTTCTGTCGCTGTCTAATGCAACACAGCCTCAGGGAATCAAGCACACTTACTCGCACTTGCAGCCTTTTGAAGATATGGCATTTATTTTTTCAGACTCTATTTGAAAACATTTTTCCCCCATGATTATTTTTCTTACAGAAAATGTTCTAACAATAGAGCCTGTCATACTGGTATTGATTCTACTAGAGGAAAAAAAATATATTGAATATACTGTTTAATTTCTGGGGGAGGGGGAAATCTTAAAATTAATGGAAATAATCTATTTTATTGACTTCATTTGTTTTGTTTTAGGTACTGCAGTTCTATAAAGCTTTTACACCTTTTACACCATTTTTTAAAATGAGTCATGAGAAATGTAGATCCTTATTCCTGCATGTAGTCTCAAGCACCATATGGAAACACTGTTCCTAGAGCTGCGGCCTGTTTCTAACTCTAGTGTATGGTAGTATATCTGCCAAATTAAATTAACAGTTATCGCAGATATTCCTTACATTTCTAGAAAGCAGAGTTGATTATAATATGTACTAAAGTGAATCTAATATATCTACTTCCATTTTTATCAACCCAATATTTTTTTTAAATGACTGTAAACTTACCACTAAGTTACTAAGGAACGCTATAAAACTGCATTTATGGAAAAGATTTCCCAAATGCCAAATTTGATGATGTCAGGAATTTAAAGAGACCAAATTACTCTTTTAAAACAATTAGTGCTTTTGTTTTTTCTTTAAACCATTTTTAAGTATATAATTCAGTGGTATAAAGTACGTTCAGAATGTTGTGTAACCATCAGCCCTATTTTCAGAACTTTTCATCATCCCAAACAGAAACTCTGTAACTGTTAAACAATAACTCCCCATCTTCCCTCCCCTCAGCCACTGGAAACCACCATTCCACTTTCTGTCTCTATAAATTCTCCTATTCTAGATATTTAATGTAAGTGGAATCATACAATATTTGTCCTTTTGTATATGGGTTATTTTACTTAGCATAATGTCTCAAGACTCATCCATGTTGTAGCATGTATCGGAATTTCATTCCTTTTTATGGCTAATATTCCATCATATGCGCACATACCACATTCTGTTTATTCATCCGTCAGTGGACACTTGAGTTATTCTCATCTTTTGGCTATTGTGAAAAATACTGTTATAAGCATTGGTGTTAAAATTTTGAGTCCTTTCAATTCTTTTAGGTATATACTTAGGAATGGAATTGCTAAATCATGTGATAATTCTGTGTTTAACGTTTTGAGGAACCACCAGTTTCCCAAAACTGTACCATTTTATGTTACTGCCAGCAGTGCACAAGGGTTCCTGTTTTTCCACATGCTCCCCAGTACTTGTTATCTTTCATTTTTTTAATAGTAGCCATCCTAATGGGTGTGAAGTAAAATTGATACATTCTTAATATAGTGAAATGTTACTTCTTAGTTTATAAGACTCTACCTGAGTCAGTAGGTTTGTCTTCTTAACAGACTTAAACTTTGCAAATAAGATCTTTGTTTAAAATAATGATGAGGGTGAGGATGATAATGATTGCACCTGTAGATTGAGTTTTTCTCCCTCCAAAATGATATTATTAACTGTAATAATTACCTTTGTACTACAGAATGAAGTATCATATTAAATTATAATAAGTAATTTGTAAAGGCTTTAGGCCTTTTTTAATGTTTGATTTTTATGTAGCTACAGGAAGACTATAAAATTAAGTTACAAATGATAAATTGATATATTTTAAATTATTTACATCAAAATTTGCCAAATTCTGATGAAACAAAAAATTGAGATTCATCAGATTCGAAGGTAAATCAGATTGTCCTAGCTGTTACTTGGAGATTTAGAGATAAAAATGATGACAAAATATAATATAAAACAGTATTTCTCAAACTTTAAAATGCAGAAGGCTCATATGACAATTTTGATAAAAATGCAGATTCTAATCAGTAGGTCTAGTAGGACTTGCCCTTTTCATGTTTAACAAGCTCCTGAGTAAAGGCAATGCTACTAGCCAGGGGAACACAGTTTGAGTTGCAAGAATTTAAAGTAATTAGTGGGGACAGAACCTAAATGGTAAAAATATTTTATAGCTCTTTAAGGCCAACAAAACAAAATTATAAATATTAGGTAATCTATTTAGAACTTTTAAAAATGTGTAAATGAATATAATTTTTAAAAAGCCACCTTGATGGTATCAAGCTTTAGAATTACATTTTCAATTTCTCTACTGAAATGTTTCATCTCTGAGTAGTCGCTGTGCCTCACTTTTCTCCACTTTAAAATTGAAAGAGGACCTCCCACCTATTCTTTTACCTTGATGTTGATGAAGAATATTTTTAAATTGCTTTTTTCTGTGTTTTCCTCTTTAGGGAGTGCCTCGGTGAAGCACATGAGCCTTGTGACTGCCAAACATGGAAAAATTGGCTGCAAAAAATAACTGAAATGAAACCAGAAGAACGTAAGAGGAATTTTAGATAGCTGTGCTACATCTTTTCAAACAGCATTCAAAAGATAATATGGGCATATTTCTTAGAGTCTTCATTTAAGAAGTTTTCAAGATTGTTAATGCTAGAGTTCTCTGTTTAACATTACCTTTTTAACCAACATCCTTTTGGATCACAGGTTTTTTGCAAGAGGGAATTACAGATAGAGTCCATGTTTCTAACTGATTTGTTTTCCAGCTTAGAACAAATAGGATAAATGGGCCCTCCCCTTTTATCCCAAGGTAGGCCAACTAACCTCTACTTTATGGGAAGAAATGTATGATCTATAGTGAGAGGAAGCTTCTTATTTCCCTGGAAACTTCAGTGGAAGATAAGACAAGTTAATTTATTGCTAATACGTAGTTCCGTAGATTTACTTACATTAAAGGCCATGTCAACTATTTTTATCGAGACTTCTATAAATGCATAAATGCATTATCTCTGTTAATCCTCACAGAAATGCTATCAGGTTGATATTAGTAATCCCATTTTACAGATGAGGAAATTAACACTTAGATTGGATTGACACAGGGCACATTCCTGGTAAACAGATGGGTTTAAGTTAGCCTTCCCAATAGCAATTTCTATATTTAACAAGTAAATATATCTGCTTTGTAATAATTTCTCATCTATTTATTTCTTTATTTGACTTTTTAGATAATGTAGTTTGAGGCATTGCAAATCAGGATTAAGAATTCACGCAGTAAGTCTGTAGTTACAAGCAAAGTACATAGTAGAGATGATGCCAGCCCTCAAAGAGTGCAGAGGCTAGAAGGGAAGCAGTCAGATCATTACAGTATCATATGATAACTAATATAGCTGGGTAAAGATGAAAGTACAAAAACAAGAACAACTAAATCAGATTGAGAGGGAGTGTGTCAAAGAATCTTCCTTAAGGCATTGAGATATCAGTTGAGTTTTAGCATATCTGCAGAGGTAGAGATGTGGTAGTTATCCCTATCAGCATCTGAAGTGACACTGAGAGAGACTGACTAATGGCCATGAGACTTTACAGGCTCGTATTATGTCGGGCAATATACCATTGCCCAAGAGCTGGTCCTCAGCATTTCAGATTCATGAGATTCATTTTGTGCACTGACTTAGGATTACTCAGATCCATGGAGAAGAGACTACTATGTAAATCACAATACCAGTTTATTAACTGATGATGCGGGGGATCCCTTCACATGATGAGAAAGCTCATCCCTTATCGAGGAACAAAGGGAAGTAGATAATCTTAGGAAATTTATAGTGAAATCTGATTAAATATTTCTGTCCTACATATTCATCATTCAGTCAACAAAATTTTTTTTGAGTGCCTGCTATGTGCTAGGCACTTCCTAAATCAAGAACACCTATATAGATTATTCTTGTCTCTAAGTTCATTATGTCTCTCAAGAGAGAGCCAGATATAGCTTGCCATTGCTCTCCTGACACTCACCCATTTTCCTTATTCTCCTGATATATATAGGGTCTGTATATGTGTGAGTTCCATAAATAGATTAATACCATTACCTATAACATCTTTAAACATGACAAAACAATTGGATTTTGCTTTCTTTTCCTGTTCTGACACCTAGAGACATCTGTGTTTCTATTAGAGATGGTTTGCTATTGCCCACATACTTACATTTCTTTTTATATTTCTGGGGAGCTTAAAGTTAAGGTCCATGGAAGAAACTGCAAGAAATGAGGCTGGAAAGTTAGGTGTTGCCACATTGTGAGGGTTCTTGCTAGATTGTCTGAATTTATCCTAAGAAGCAAATAAGCCATACAATGCATTTTTTAAAGTAGTGAAGTGGCATTCTTAAAGATATTTTTATCAAGATGAGCAACTGGGAAGGGTAGACTGAAGGAAAGGTAGACCAGAAGTAGGAAGGTGAATTTTTAGTTTGGGTCAGAGAGTGGATCTTGATATCATTAGTCAACTTAGGAAATTCAGATAAAAGAGTAACTTTTAGGGAAAAATAGTGAGTTTTGTTGTGGACATTTTGAACTTGAGGTACTTGCAGGACATATGTGCGGAGATGTTTAGTAGGATTTAAGAAGTTGTCTGCAACTCAGAAGAGATACTGAAAAACCTTAAGAGTAACATATTGCTTTTAAATGATATCTTTATGATTATTTAATATTTTTGAGAGCTATTTTATGTTAGAATACAGAAATAAGATGCGCTCTACACTCTTGAAATGAATGTTTTAGAGGTGGAGACAGCTATATACAAAACTAAGGAAAAAAAGTATTATACATGCTGTGAGAGAACAGTGTACATTGTGAGGGAGGGGAGGCACAGAGGGAGAGAAGATCAGTTATCTCTAGAAGAGGGTTAGAAAAAGCTTTATAAAAGAATTGATGCATAAGCTGCATCTTGAAAGTTGATGGATGTTCTTCACAGAGACCAGAATAGGAAGAGCATTCCAGGCATAGAGTGAAATAGGGCTGTGAAACAGCATGGCATATTCAAGAACTGCAAATAATTCAGTACATCTAGTGCAAAGGAAAGTGCACTGAGAGATGAGACTGTACAGGCAGGGACAGGGGTTATATGCAGTGCTGACAGGTCTGACATTATCCTGAGACACTAAAAAGAAGTTTTGAGTAGGAGTGATAACTGAAGATACTTACTAAGTAAGAGCACTTGGATGGAAGTGTGGATGATGAATTAGGGACTCTTGAAACACTAGGTAAAAATACTGTTTCTGAGACAACTTCAGAATGTTCACGTGAGAGGATATGAGGGCTTGAACAAGACAGAAGCAGTGCAGATAGATAGGAGAGGAGAGATGTATACTGGAGTGTTAAGTGGTCTTAATAAGTTGAAAATCCAGTGTACTTACTAGTTACCTAAAAGAGCTAATGCACCACAAGAAGTAATTAGTACAGTATGTTATTTAATTCTGTAGTAGAAAATGGCCAGAAGTGTCTGATTCTGAAATGAGTGATTATTTTCAGCTATTCTCACTATTGTAAAATTGGATCAATCATTCCATACCCACTAATAAGTTTTTACTAGGGAGGAAGAGGGAGAATGACCTAGCCAGTAAGTACAGATTATTGTTGGCACTGTGACACGATATCCTTACACATGATAGTGATTCTGATAATGAGGAGCAAAAAGAAATAGAACTAGCAAATGGTATATGTGGAGTATACATGGTTACTTCTGGCGGCCAGAGATAGGGAGACCTCAAATTAAAAACTGAAGATCATCCTCAAAATGTTCCAAATAGGGTTTTAATTCAGAAACATGGAGGAACTTTACAAAATTGGACAGGAGGCAAGAGACTGAAGACACCTGAGAAGTGGTCTACCAGAATAGAAACCAAAGCCAAGACTGCAGAGAAAGTTTCCAGTTACTGAGAAAAACCTAGGAGTTTCTGTCTTCCACACTGAAAGGTGTTAAGCAGTAGACTACTATTAATGGCCACTTAAGTTTATGAAATTTAGGGTGAGGCTTAAAGCAAATAATAATAGGCCAACTATAATAATTAAGTAGAACATCATTAAATATACAAAAAATGGTATTCCAAAAAAGAATATGATTACATCCCCCATTGAGTTTACATATTACTTTGGCTCATGGTCACGTAACTTTGGCATAAATATTTTCAACCAAACTTGTAGATTCATGAGAAAGATTTCTCCCTCGTGCCCAGTTTTCCAAAGTCTTTGAATTATGAGACTCAAAAGGAACAACCTAATCTAATTAATGAAAAAAGGTATTTGAATAGATACTGAAATCAGTTCTAAGAATTAATTCTATATAAAGATTCAAATATGGTTTTCTAAGCACTGAAACTGCCTTTGTGTCTAATCAAAGCAAGAAGCAGAATGATTTTATTTTCTGTGAAATGATGGTTTATTTATATAATTGTCAAATTGATTTTTTCATAATACATAATAAATGGTTATTGAATAGAATTTAAATAGTCTTTTTAATAATTCAGTCTTTAAAAGCAACTTTGTTTTCACTTGCATACATATTGGCTCTAATAATAGATCTTAGCTTCTGTTATACTCTAATACTTGATTAAATGAAGTTAGTATTTCTTACAAAGGGACCTAAGCACACTAGCTTATAAAGGAAAGAAGATCAAGATATAATAGACATGTAACTGAAGTGAATGGAAAAGTACAGAAGTCAATTGGAGTGAAGACGACTTACCAGTAGATTGAAGGAAGATAAGTTATTGCAGGTATAAAGAACAGTAGGTACAAAGGGCAGATGTATGAAATGAGCATGTTCAGAGAGCTGGAAGTAAAGACATTTTTTCCGGCACAAGTTTTTGTTGTGAAAATAGTTATTTCCTGAACATGATTTACTTCATACAACCCACTAGAATGCCGTTAGGAACTAGCATTCAGTGGGACAAAAACACTGTTATGTTGCAGGCCACACAGCTGCTCTGTTTTACTGGCTTTGTGCTTTATTTATTATAACAATGGACAATAAAGGTCATAAGAATATGTGAGAGTCTCTGAGCTAAAAATAACGTTGATGCTGAAGGCAGGAGAAAGGCCACTACTTTTAAACAAAAATTAGACATTTGTACGTGGTGCTTAGGGTTTATAAAAATGCCCTTTGTAAGCAGTGTTACTTCCCCAGCTTGACCTTGTTGGCCACGCCTGTTCTCCACCACTTATCTCAGAATTTTCTGCACTGACACCCTAATCAAACCATCTTCTACCAAGTGGGTTTAGAACGAGAGTAGAGTCTGATCAGTTCATTGCTGCCCTTGTTTCCCTTTGCTATATGGAATTGAAAACCACTGCTTTACAGTCCAGCAGTAGTTGCTGTACTGTTGTTGACACAGACTTAAGTAGGTAGGCACTTGGGATTCCTTATGGCAAGACAGCCCCACTCCTCCACTGCTAGGCTCCATCAAAGAGCTGCTCTTAGTCTCAGCTCTTCCAGTTCACACACAGCCACTTCCCAGGGATCAGTCAACCCAAACCTTTGTCTCCCATCCCTCTCAAGGGATTTATATCTGGGGGGGTGGATAACTTTTCCTTTTAAACTTTAAACTCAAAGAGTCTGATTTCTCCCCTGTATTCAACATTAAAAGTAACCCCTTAACCTACCCTTCTAAGAATATCTGTATACAATCAGGGCCTTGATTGGATGGGCCACTTTCAATGATTCCAAAGTGATTTTTGGACATCTCTTTCAATAAAGAAAACATAGGGCTTCCCTGAGCACATAGAGCTAGAAAACAAAACAACCTTGAATACTGACACTCTTGCAGGAGAAAATAGTTTTTTAATTGTACATCTAGAACTCTTTCCAGTCTTTAACTCTCTCCACTGGGCAGGAAAAGCTTATAGAATATAAAGTATAAAATTTAGAATCTTTAAAAATCGTGGCATTCTTTAAGGTTGCAAATCTCAAATAGAGTAAATGGAGTTTATGATGATGAAGAGTGTAAGGTCAGTGTGGGAACAGAAGGTGGAGAAGCTTGCCAAGTACAAAGTGGCAACATCATGAAGGGTTTTGTATTCTTTGCTAAAGCAATTTGACTTTATTTTGTAGTCAGTAGTAGTCAGTGAGGAGCAACTAAAAGATTTACACAGATTTGTATTTTAAAGGGGTCACTGTTCAGGCTGTATTGTGGGAGTTGGGAGCAGGGAGAAGAAGCTGGGGAAATAGGTTGCTTTTCTATGTTTTAATTGTCTAGGCAAGAGGTGTGGAAGACCCTAGCTAAAGCAATAAGAATTGGAAATGGAGAAGAAACAGGTATTAAAAAGGTAGAATCAATGGGA
>NW_006436282.1:540535-575541 GCF_000325575.1 Pteropus alecto
ATACTCTTCCGATTGACTCTGGGTAGATAATCATCTCATTTACCAGAGCAGGAGCTAGAGAAAAAAGAGCAGGTTTCGGGACAGTGCTAAGTTTAGTTTTAGACACGTCACACTGGATTCATTTTTAGCTTCGCTGAAATAATCATGGATAAAAAAGATGATGTTTCAATATAATTTTCATATTTTTTACTGTGATGAAGACTTTCTGTTAATTATGTTTGCAACTGGCCTAATATTGTCTGAAGTAATCATTCTATAATTTTATTTGATAGTATAGTTATTTTAAACAGGGGAATAACATAATGCTTTTTTTTTTTAACTTTGGTGTTTTTCTTCCTCAGTTTATTTAGACACAACTTTACGGAGAAATCTCCTTTAAATCAGATCTCATAAATAGAGCTTCAAATACAACTCCTTGTCCTATAATCATACTATTCAGAATGAAGCAGTTTAAAAACTTTACCACAGAGTCTAATGGAAAAATAAATACATGATTAAAATTGAGAGACAACCTGCAAAGAAAACTTTGAGATTTTTTTCCCCTCACCGTTGTATACTAAATCATTTATTTTTGTGTTTGTGCTTAATATCCCACAGTTGTGGGAGTTAGTGAAGCTTATGAAGATGCTGCAAATTGTCTCTGGTTGTTAACTAACTCCAAGCCTTGTGCTAACTGTAAGTCTCCAATACAGAAGAATGAGGGATGCAATCACATGCAGTGTGCTAAGGTAAGAAGTTAAAGAGGATTTTGAGGGTTTTGCAGTTGGAATCTTAATTTGAATGTTAATTAATCCAAAGAAGAAATATTCTAAGCATAAAAATCTTTTTGGGTTTCAGATGGATTCTAGGAGACTGCATTCTGCATTCTTTGTTGAATAAAATAAGTATTAATTCATATTACTAAATTTTACACTAATAGTGAATGTTAAAAATAAGAGTGATGATTCAGTGGTATTTGGCCAGAAGATTAGAACTGCCTGAATCCTTCCCTGCAAGTTACCTCCCCCAGTGAAGATCCTGAGAGAGTTTTGTGTATATATAAATAATATTAAAAGAAAGAGTACTGTCTTATGTAGATCTCTTGCTAAGCTGGTTTTAGAGCACATAGCTTAGACTCAAGGCCCAGGCCAGGCACCAGGCAACCCCGCTAAGTCCAAATCTTAATCTTGGTGTCTATATATAGGTGTCGGTATAATAAAAGGTACCCAGAGCAGTGGGCAGACTTTAGGTCTGCTGGCGAAACTATCAATTAAATAAGTAATTCATTACTATATTAAAAATGAAAATGCCAGTCAAGATCTACTTGGCTGAAAAATAATTAATATAAATAATTACTATTAGAAGGCTACCCTCCTGACTTAGTTGCATAGAAGGACATTACCATATTTAAAGCAAATATTCTGGAATTAGGTTAATATTTTATTAATACGTGCCTACATTTATGAACATTTGTTTTAGGAGTTAGAGAAGGCTTCTTTAACTGAATATAATTTGCAAAGAAGAGTTAAAAGGCCTTCCAACTTTTTGCTTACAAATAAAATTATTTTTTTATGTTATTATTAGTTTCAAGTATACAATACATTGGTTAGACATTTATATAGTTTTTAAAACATTTTTATTTTAAAATTATAATGATTTTGATTTGTTTTCACTGGAAGTAACATGTATATAAAAATAATTATTTAAAATTATTGAGAGGACAGTGTAATTTTTGTAATTTAGGATGTGAAAGAAACCCAAATAGTTAAGATTACAATAAAATATATCAATGTCTTCTAAGTATTGCTTGATTTTTAACCTTGAAACTAATGATCATTATTATTATGACTTTAAAAATAATGGCAGTTACAAGATGATTTTAACAATAAAATTAACATACATGAATTGGCTTAGACAATAATAATAATTTCCTAAGAGGCAAGAAGAAAAACTGAGTACAGCATTCTGAGCAAAATGCTTGAAAGTGCTTATTCAGCTGATTAAGCCAAAATTATTTTATTTGTGGTCTTATCTCCAACATCCATATAAGTTTTTTCTTAGAAAATCTGACATAGACTACATAGATGTGTAAAGAAATACAGGTCGACCATAAAAATCAGCCATTGGGGCTACTAATAGCACCCACCAATAGTAAGTACTTGATAAATATGTATTTAGTGAGTGAACATTTTCATACATTAACCAGACTAGTGACATAACGTAATTTATCTTTTTTTTTTTCAGGCGAGGCAACCCTTGGTTGACCTCACAGATTATAAGGACCTTGTCAGTTTACAATCCCTTATTTTTTTATTTTTTATGCCTATAGCACCTGGTCTTCTAGGTGGTCTCCCATCCAAGTACTAACCAGGCCCGACCCTGCTTAGCTTCTAAGATCAGATGGGCTCGGGTATGTCCAGGGTAGCATTGCTGTAGACCATAATTTATCTTAAATGAATTTTGCTCAAGCTTCTGTTGCATTTAAAAGAAACATTTACTTACATACTATGTTAGTGTAGTATTCTTTCACATACTATCTGATGTATTTACATAGAACAAAAAACTGACAAGTAATTCTTTTTTACTTTTTTCTTTTACTTTTTTTTAAATTTTACTTATACAGTTTAAGTATACTTGGCATACAATATTAGTTTTAGATGGACAAGATAGTGATTCAACATTTATATACTTTACAGTGTGATCACCACACTAAGTCTAGTAATCATCTGTCACTGTGCAAACATATCACAATATTATTGACTATATTTCCTTGACAAATAATTTTTATGACACAGACGAAGACATCTAGAAAGAAATGAACTTGCTACAGAAAAATTTTATACTTTAAGAGGTTTTTTTAAAATGTGACAGTGTAACAACAGGTTATATGTAATTGAATTCATGCTCTCACACAGTGACTAAATCAAAATATACTTTTATTAATGCCTCAATGTTGATTATGATTCAGAAGATAGTTTTACTTTCTGGGATCAAATTGTTAAACATTTTTTTTATTGACAAATTTGGCCTTATAAAATAAGTTCATTTATTTTAAAAACACTCGTTATTCATTACCCTTTATATAATTTTCTTGAGACTTTAAATGTTGCATTCTTACACTTTTAAATTACTTAGTAATTTTCTTCATCTGACTGTATAAAACTATGTGCTGCAACTAAAAAATAAAAATTATTCAAATTCTATATTTTCTTATCATAGAATGTAAAATTTGGCTTTTGTAAAACATATTGCCACTAATTTTGAGTGATCAGTAAGGTTATACTGAAGGATACTTGTATCAAATCAGGAACAGAGTTGCTTATACCAGGCAACAAAGGAACTGTGGAAACCTTGAAACATATCCACAATTTATTATATAAGTAACATGTTTGTGAGGAGACAGATGAGTACAGAGACTTTAATTCAGCTCTCTGTTTATTATGTGTCATATAGAGAAAAAATTAGTAAAGATATAGAAGACGTAACATGATCACTAGGTTTATCTGATTGCTATGTGTATATTCAGACTTCGTATCCTGAAAATATGGTCTGTGCATACATCTTTTCAAGTACCTCAAAAATTGACCATTGGTCATCAGAGAAAATCTCAATAGTATTCCAGAAAATAGAAAATAATTTAAGTAACATTGTCTAGTCAAAATGGAATAAAAAATAGAAATTAACAAAAAAGTTACAAAAGGCCTTTTCATTTAGAAAATAAAAAAGGAAGTTAAAGAATTTCTAGGAAACTCAGATAATGAAAATACTATTTTATCAGAACCAAAGGCTATAACTAAAGCAATGCTCAGAAATGTACTTAGCCTTATTCACTTTAAACAATACAAAATAAGGAATGAGTTAAGGATATGAGTTAAAAAATCATGAAAACAAAATAAACTTGAAGAAAACCAGGAGGAAAGATTTAAAAAGATAAAATTCGTGAATAAAAAATTGAAAATACAACCAGTAAATAAATCCAAAAAAGTGGTCTTCTGAATTAAAAATAGATAAACCACTAAACTTACATAAGAAAAAGACATAAGAAATAAGGGAAATAATAAACAAAGCAATCTAAAATAAGAGATAACTTTGCTCAACTCTTGCAGATAAATTTGAACTTGGGTTTGAAATGGATTGATTTTCAAAGAAAATATAATTTATTAAAACTGACCCTAGGAGAGATATCCAAACAAACCTATTTCCATAGAAAAAAGGGTGTTTCAGTGATCTTCACCATTTAAAGCAATAGATCCTAGCAGTTTCACAGTAGACTTTTATCAAACTTCACAAGAACAGGCAATTCCAATGTCATTTAAACTGTTTCTGGGAGTTAAAAAAAAAAAAGAAAAAGAAACTTTCAGATTATTATTATACAGTGAGTAGAACCTTGATTGATACCAGCCTTGACAAGATTATTAAAATTAAAAGAAAACTGTGGATCAGTCTTCCTTATAACAATGCATAAGTTCTGTTAAGATAGTAGAAGGGGAAAACCTCACACATATTAGCAAACATAATTCAGCAGAGTACATTAAAAGAGTAATTGACTGTCAATTATATATCAATTAAAATTTTTTAATAAAAAGTAATTAACCATGTAGGATTTATTCCAGGAATACAAGAATAGTTTGATATTTAAAAGGCTATTACTGTACCTCATCTTACTAGTAGATCCTTGGAGAAAAGTCTCATAATTCCTGTAGATGCTAAAAAGTCATTTGACAAAAAAATCAACAACTATTCTTTATAAGACACTCAAAAAAATAGGAATCGATGAAATCTTCCCTAGCATGATAAAAAGAAATCTATGTCAGTCCAAAAGTTAGCATGATATTTAGTGGGGGAAACTAGAGGTACTCTCACTAAAATCAAGAACGAGATAAGGATGCTCTCCATCACAGATATATTGGACTGGAGATACCAGTCAATATAATTGAACAATAGAAAGAAATTGGAGATGTACAAATTAGAAACAAGATGATAAAATTATCATTTTTTGCAGACAGCATGATCGCATACCTAGAAAACCCACAGAATCAACTGAAAAACTACTACAAACAACAAAAGTTCAATTATCTAGCAGATTACAAAATACGTAGAAAGTACTAGCCTTCATGTGTACCAACAACATCCAGCTAGAATATATTCTAAAAGAGACCTTATTTATCTAGAAAGACACTTAGGTAATTTACAAGACTTATATGAAGAAAATTTTAAGACCCCTATCTATAGGACACAAAATATGACAAATGGAGAGATAACAAACTTCTTGGGTAGAAAGATTCCAACAAAAATACCAACAGGTTTTGTTTCTGCATCTAGATAAACTAACTCAAAAGTTTATATGGAAGAACAAAGCAGGAATAGCTAGGAAAACTCCAAAAAAGAACAGTGAGGAGGAACTAGCCTTTTATAATAACTTTTATTATGAAAGTTAAGTAATTAAAACAGCTTGATGCTGACAAATGAATCTACAGATCAATTAAACAGAATAGAAAGAAAGCCCAGAAAATAGACACAGATACATGGGAATTTAGTACATATTGTAAAGGAGGCATCTCCAACCAATGGATAAACCTGGACTGTTCACTAAATGGTATTGAGATGACTGAAGAGCTGTGTGGAAAATATGAAGGTGAATTCATACTGTATATGATATACCCAGATAAAATCTGAACAGCTCAAAGTTTCAAAATTAAAAAAAAAAAAAAACATAAAAATACCAGAAGAAAACATAGATTTAGAATGGGAAGATCTTTCTGGCTCAAAATCCATAAGCATCGGGGCGAGTGGGGGGAGGGAGGGTGGCATTTTCATACTGGAATGCTCATTTTTTGGCATTGTTTGTTAATTATGGTAATTAAAGTGAAAATTGCTAAAAAAAAAAAAAATGAGGAAAAGATTTTACATCAGTTCTGAGAGACCTTTTAAATTTGTTCTCAGTTTCAAAACCATTTGTCAGTGTCACAGACATTTCAGAGACTGGTGGAGCCTTATAGACCAAAATAAGATCACCATGCACTTGAAAAATGAAACATTTGTCAGTACCTGTTTTTATTATTTGGGAAGAATATCCTATTGATATTTTTAAAGATTCCTTGAGATTACTTCATAATATTATGACTTACATCTTAATTTATGTAAGCGACAATTTTAAACTACCCCCACATCTTTCCATAGTGCAGATAAGGTCTCCAGAGATAACGTGAAAAAAGAGTTTATCTGTAAGATTTGTTCCTGGTCACACAGGCTAGATTGTTTAATCTCTACAAATTAGACTAGAAATCAGAAAATAATTTGCATATTAACATGGAGAGATGTTTGCATGTATGTTTTCTTTTGAAGTGCAAGTATGACTTTTGCTGGATTTGCCTAGAAGAATGGAAAAAGCATAGTTCTTCCACAGGCGGTTATTATAGATGTACTCGCTATGAAGTCATTCAGCATGTGGAGGAGCAATCCAAGGAAATGACTGTAGAGGTAAAGAGAACTGTTTGGCTAAGCCACTTAATACCATTAGAAGTATTTTGCATTTCTTCTTTTCCTATCTTCATTGTAATGAGGCATTAAATTGAATACACTTTAGAGTAGCCTTTAATTTAAACAAATAGTTCTATAAACTCAAGAGCTTTTTTTCCCTCCTTTTTAAATAACAAGTATCTTATAATAAGTATCTTAATCTAAGATATTTTGTTATAGCAACCACGCAGACTAAGATACTTATTATATGCTATCACATTAATACTATATTGTTGGTATTATGTTTAAATTATTTTTAAGTTATTATAGAGGCAGCCCGGGATATATAAGACTTATCTTCACGAACAAAAATTTCTCGCAGTTCTGCAGACTAGGAAGTCCATGATCAAGATTCCTGCCATACAGATATTGGTGGTAACTCTCTTCCTGGCTTGCAGATGGCTGTCTTTTTGCTCTGTCCTTACATGCTGGAGAGAGCGAACTCTGGCGTCTCTTCTTCTATTTATAAAGTCACCAGCTCTATGGAATTAGTGTCCCACCCTAATAACCTTTATCACCTCACAGGCCTTCTCCAGATACAGTCACATTGGAGGTCACACTGGAATTTGAGGGGGACACAATTCAATCTATAGCAACAAGCAATTTAATAAAACATTGAAGATCTGATAAACATAGGCTTGAGAGGCCTTACACTTTGCCTTACACTCTGGGATTGTGGATTCAGTTTATCACAGAGAATTCAAAAGTTGGACTTCGTTCTGGGAACCTTTAAAATGTGTTGGTTATTATTTTCTCTCAATAAAATAGTCAAAAAGTCTGTCTGCATTACTGCCTATTAGTAATAAAATTAAATGACAAAAAAACTATTAATAGCTAGTACTTTCATATATAAAAATCACTTATGAGTTTTTGTTTCCTAGGCTGAGAAGAAACACAAACGGTTTCAGGAACTTGACAGGTTTATGCACTATTACACAAGATTTAAAAATCATGAGCATAGCTATCAGGTATGTCCTACATCATTTCAAATACACTGAATTACACTGTCGTGGATAAATAAAGAGAATGATATAAATTATTTATTTGTTTCTTTAGTTAGAACAACGCCTTCTTAAAACAGCCAAAGAAAAGATGGAGCAATTGAGTAGAGCTCTCAAAGAAAGTAAGTTGTGAGTGGTATGTGCAATCATTAATATAAATATATACTTCCATGCTAAATCAGTCATTTCATTAATAGGAAGTTAAGTCCCTTAAAGGAATACATTATTTGTTCTCCTTCTGCTACTGTTTGGAGTTTTCTGAAGCCCAGAGTACAGCTGAGCATTTTGAGGCCTCTGTGATTAAATTTTCCACCCGACTTACTGTGTCTCCTCCTCTTAATGCAGCCTGTGCTATTAGTAAACACTCATTACAGTTTTGATTACTCTGTGCCACCGCTGATACTTTAGGATGTTGGAAAAAGAGGTCATCCCTGACCTCGTCAAAAGAGCAAGATTTGCATGCCACCCAATTCTTATGTTACTGAATTCCCAAAGATTCTTTAGAAAATTTAGCAGAGTGCCTAATGGAATGGAAGTCAAAAACAGTTTTGGGAGAACTCATCTCATTGGTAAGTAATGGACATTGGAGTTAAAAAGCAAAGACATGAGAGAGGGCTAACTATGTGGATCATAAAGAGAAATTTGAAAATTCCTTAAAATGGATTGAGTTGCATCATTAGAATATAATATCACGATGGCCACAACAGAGTACAGGTTCTGACATGTTTGTTTTAAAATCACAACTTTAAAATAATCAGTTTATATATAAAAGGGGTTAAGCCTAAAAATACAATCAGTTGTAATTGTGTTGCTCCAGTTTACAAAAGTAATGAATAATAACACCCTTTTCATGACAATTATTCCCTAATTAAGGCAGTAACTATAGTTAAATAAATTAGAATGGGAGAAAAAATGTCAGTAGCAGCTTAGTCTCCTTATAATAGTTCTTAGACTTTCGTAATTATGTAACTATCTCACACCAATGTCAAATTCTTGAAGTCTTGTCCTTCGTGAAAATTGAAAAGAAAAAACCCTCCCTGGTTCCACAGTTCTTCAGCAGGGGTTTTCTTCTGTCGCATCACTGATGTATCCCTGATGCTTAGAACAGTGCCTAACAGTAAACATGCAATACATATTTGTAGCTGTGAATTACTGTTGCTGTTCTACCTTCTGGAGGTTCTAGACAATATAGGAAGATATGAAAAAGAAGTAAAATCTTATATCTATAAGGATTGGAAAGGAAGAAACAAAACTACACAATTCTCACACTTATAATGAGGAAGGTGGGGGTGTTTTCCTTTTTTTACATCTTAGTTCAGATACTTATGCTAGATAGGTATTTTGGGATGGTCTGTATATCTGTGTGTATGTACACATGTAATTTTCTGTGGGCATGCAGAATAATCTATTTTCAAAAGTACTTATGAATTTAGATTCTACTGCTTAATTCCTATTTATTTGCAGTTAAGGAAAAAGCTAAAATGGTATAATGATATTTTGGAAGGAACAGTCTCAGATATTAAGGCAGTTTCTTCCCTCCTCACTCTTCCTCCCTTTCTCTCTATCTGAAGATTTTTATTTACTAGCATCAGTTATTCATTTATTCCCCAGAATGCTGTATCTTTTTCCTTAGAATTTTTTTTTTTGCATAATTATAATTAGGTTTTGTTTGTTTGCTTTGTTTTGTTTTTTAGCAGGTAGTTTAGCAAGGCATTTGTTCTAATTCTTAACCAGCAAAGTTCTACTAGGGATAACCTAAATAACTTAGTAAAGCATGGGACGTTTAAGTTGACCTAGGCTAGATTCGTCTGTCAGCAGGGTCAAAACAGAATCCCAGATCAGTGTGTGCATTTTTCAGGATTGCCATCAGTGCTCCTGGGCTCATGCAGTGTGTGCTTCATTTATAAATGTGTACAAGTCACACATGAGTGTTTTATGTAGGTTCAGTATAGTTCAAATAAATACTCTCTTCAAACAGTTTCTTCATAGGGATCCTCGTTCTTTTTTTTTAATTGTGTAATTAATTTTATAATGGCATATTTGCAAAATAATTTTTCACTGTGCCTGATCATAGCTGAAGGAGGCTGTCCAGATACCACTTTCATTGAAGATGCAGTTCACGTGCTCTTAAAAACTCGACGTATTCTCAAGTGTTCTTACCCCTACGGATTTTTCTTAGAACCTAAAAGCACAAAGAAAGAAATTTTTGAACTCATGCAAGTAAGATCCTTTTAAAATTAAATTTAAATAACAGTTATTATGAAAAACAGATTTTCTTTTTTCAGCCACTTAAGTTTATCTTATTTGGGTATGATTAGTAAACAATTTTGTTTTCATTTTTAGAATGGTTTTTAAATAAAGGAAAAAGTTACCAGTAATAAACTGAAATTTTCTTTATGTTTAAGTGTGTTACTCTGCATATCTGAATGAGTACTGAGCTACGCAAACATTTCCTACCACATGTATATTTTTCTTTGAAACTAGTTGAGGTTCCAATCTGGCCTAATTCCGATTATGTAATTAGGAGTTTTATCTTCAGAGATGAAACAAACCACATTACATACTAGATGGAAAAGTTACTATTTACCAGTTTATTTTAAAAGTACAGCTGAAGAAGTTACAGTATTTAAAAAACAAAAACACCTAAGCCAACTGACATCTCTATAGCCAGATCAACTTCATTGTATGTTTCTTTTTTTCGAAGCCATCAAACTTTCTCCTCTTACTACAGTTTTCATGCCATCCCTTTGAACTATATATATCTTACATTTATTTCAATGTTCAATATTCATATTCTCCATGAAGTTTTTTAGACCTAACCCCAAATTACAGGTGTCTTCCCTTGCCTCAGATTCCGTCAGCATGGCGTCTATACTACATGTCATGCATTTGCATGTACAATGCCTTGAAATTTATTGGGGTTTTTTTTCACATAGATAAATTATAAAACCCATATAGATAGCTGATATACTCAGTACTACTTTGTAATCTGTACCAACTACATTGCTAAGTGCCTATTGGATGAGTGCTATTTTCTTGTAATGTGCAAAATAGAAACATGTTAAATATGAAGTTATTTCAAAATTTAGATTAATTTCTGACTTCAAAGAGTTAGATTTAACTGAGAAACCAGATAGACACTGGATTTGCTCCTGAGTAATCCACCAGCTTATGATTTTTTTTTCTCTTCTTACCATAGACAGACCTAGAAATGGTCACTGAAGACCTTGCCCAAAAAGTCAATAGGCCTTACCTTCGCACACCCCGCCACAAGATCATCAAGGCAGCATGCCTTGTACAACAGAAGAGGCAAGAATTCCTGGCATCTGTGGCTCGGGGAGTTGCTCCTGCAGACTCACCAGAAGCTCCAAGGCGCAGGTAAAAAGGATGCACACTGTGGAAATCATCCTAGTTCTAGCCACAAATGCCAACAGGTTTATATTTTGTCCAAGTAGAGTTCATATTCCTGGAAGTTACTTATAAGAGTATGTTACCCTCTTTTTTGGTGATTTTTTTCCCAGTTTTAGTTCTTTTTTTTCTTGTTATTTTTGGTTATCATTGTGTAGTTTCTTGAACTAAATTAAGCTAGGTTAATTTCACAATTCAGTGAACTCATAATTCAAAGAATATTCTAAATTGCCATTTCAAATAGGCAATATATGTAGTGATATGATAGCCATAAAGATCTTATGTTATAGAATTTGGAAGCCTTGCCAACTTGTTATGGTCATATTTGTATTTTGCAATAAGAGGTTAGAAACGAAGAGGTGAAGAAATTAGAAATCTGTTATTAGTAAAGTTATATAAGTGGTCCATATTTATCCATTAAAGAACAATTGAGTTTTGGTTGTTTTATTTCGGATACTTATACTACTAATGCCATTATAAACTGAAGTGTATTTTGAATTTATAATAATTACAAACATTAGAAATTCCTTTGACCTTTTTTTATATAAATATAACATAAAACTAGAAGCAATCATAAAATACTGTTACATCATTGTAGCATTGTGATTTTTATTTGCCTACCATTATACACAAACATAAATTTGAAAGATATAATGAAAGTATTGTTGTAATTATATTCTGTAGTTGATCTACTTTCATTAACCCATTTCCCGTTTAGAAAAAATAAAATGCAGCTGGCTGCCAGAATTAATTTAATCTTATATAAACACGCTCTTTGAGGCTGAAGCAAATCTGACTGGTTTTCAATGTGAAAATAAAATATAAAAACTGTTCTTAGAGTTATTTCTAAACAGAACTTGTCTCTAATCCTAATGTAACAGAAATATATACATAAATCAGATTCATCAAATGAATCTTCAGTAACAACTGTTAGAGAACGATGTTAACATCACGCATAGGAATGCTGCGTTTTCTAGGATCTGACATTTTCAGCGATTGAGAATTACTATATTTTATAAATGGAAATACCATTCCTAAAAACAGAATGCTATAAATAGAATGATGTCATTTGTTTCCGAAGACTATCGAGATACTAGAACGAAAATATAACAAAAGCGAGACATTTCATGGCAAACTTTGGGGATAAGGTTAGGGCTGCAATCCGCGAGCCATCTGAGGCTGAACGATGCAGCCACAAGTGCCACTGGCAAAGATTCTCAGGGCAAACAGGAAATGGGTTAAGCCAGTTCCAAGCAGAGGAATTAAAAGTAATGTTCAAAGAGCAAGGGTCTGATTGCTTGTACTTTGTAGTACTGATAATAAATCAAATGGTATGTCTAATTTCTTTGTAGCTTTGCTGGTGGAACATGGGATTGGGAATATTTAGGATTTGCATCACCTGAGGTAAATTGTTTTTCCGGGGATTTTGTTTTCTTTTGTTTTGTTTCATTAATTATATTTTTCCTTAGTACAGTCCTGCTTGCATTTGCACCCTCATCTATTGTAAATCCTACTCAGATTGTCAGCAAAGTTTCTCTTTTATAATAAAAATGCCACAGCAGAGCCTACATTTAGTTATTTATGGTATTGGATTATGATCACATTATTAAATGCGTCTCCCCTTTTAGAATTTTTAATTACTGAACAGTCAGAATTAAGGCCAATTTATAGCATATATTTTTGGAATATATCTTTAAATTGGTTAATAGAGATACAAATTTTATTTATTAGAACTGTTTTTCCAAGTTGTTGCAACAACCTGAGAAATCGATTTATAATTAGTTGCTAAGATGGAAACTTGACAATAATGTTCATGCAGAAAAATGCTTTGCTTACTTTCTGCTTTTTAAGATTTTCACACTCATGTCTTTTCTTTGTTGTTTATATACCATTTTAAAATACAGAAGTTCTAAAGTACCCTGCAAATAGTAGTTGCTGTAAATAAAAATAAGATAGAGTGAAAATTTTAATCACATTGCTATTTTCTGAGATTTAAATTGCCACTGTCACTGTCGAATCTGATTTTAAATGGTTTTAGCAGTTCTCTCTACTTCTTTCTTCCTTGCTCTTTATAAAACAGTATACCATCTGATGCTTATGTTGTAATAACCTTTTACCTTAATTCTTAGAAGGGACGGGACAAACAGTGTATTTATAGCCCATTTGTTATCTGTAACTGAAAGACAGTTAAATTATTATCCAGAAATGACTGTGGCTTATTTAAATCAGATACTTTCTCTTTTCAGCTGCTGAGGATACTTGCAATCACCTTGTGGCCTTTTGTATTGGTAGATATATCCAAGAAATTATTGACTTGAGAAAACAATTTATGTTTAGAGCTCTGATATGGGAATTCTTAATTCACTTGAATTCCAAAAAATATTTTTTAATATATTAATGATTGAAGAAATTTTCTAATAAAAGGAAAGTAAACAAACTTCAATTATCAAAAAATAAATTAATAAAGATTTCATAATTTCAAGGTAGAAACACAGTTTAGCAAAAATAAACCTTTACCAGTGTATTCAGTCATGTGTGCATCATCTTGTAGCTTCTGGCTCTGACAGTATCTTTAGGAATCATGAAATATTTGTCCTTGACTGTTGAGGGCCTGCTGATATGACTGACACGGATTCATTTCATAAAAGATAGGAAGGCTTGCCATCTCACATGTGAATATTTATAAATAAAATTAGTGAGCTCTTGTTCTCTAGAGATTGAGAATTATGACAGTATAAATAAGATTTCCTTTTTATGAGTTAAATTTACTTTTTATGAGTTAATCAATTTTGCGAGGATTATTTAACTCACTTTCACTTTTCTCTTAAGTCTTTGGCATATCAAAATATCAAGCTTTTATGTAAACCGTATTGCAAGTCTAAAGAATTACCACACAGTGTGAAACTTTAAAATTCTGCATGTGTGTGACTGTCAAGTAACTGCCAGAATTTTTTCTTTAAAAGTTAGCTTTTTGCCTTTATGTAGACTCTGAAAAAAAAAATAATGTTGCCAAACTCCAATAGACTTTTAGGTTGAATTTATATTTTTTCAGTAGAGTTAATTTCATCTTATTCTTTTTAAATCAAACTTAATGAGTCACTGACAAGCCTAAGTATTTTTGTGCCACTTTGAAGGCAGTGGAGTCCAGATGAAAAAGCAAATCTTGAAATATGAGTGACACCTGAATTCCAGGTCTAGCTCTGTAACTTAATAGACTGTAGGCTGTGTTCTTCCTTAATTTCTCACATTTAAAATGTGGTTGGTGATACCACATTTCTAGAAGGATTAAAGCATCTCATTAAGTCACTGACAACACTGGTGATCAGTAAATGGTATTATTTAAAACAAAAAAATCTCCTGGCAGCTTTTCCCCCTATAAATCCTAAAACTTCTCAATCTTCTCTGTAGCCGTATCACTCTCCAAGCGTTTGGAGTATCCCGACTAAAGCCTTTTCATATGCTTACTTGAAGATCTTAGGAATCCTTGGAAATTTTCAGATAAGTTTAATTTTATGAGAACAATTCTTTTAAGCCTATTGCATCGTGAGAGACTGCTACTTGAGTTTTCTATCAGAATAATTATAAACATAACATTTCTTTTATAGTTGTTTTTAAACTACTTAGTTTTCTTAAATTGGAAATTGTGTATTCTATGGTCAGTAATAGTTTCTTTAACTCAGAATAACTTTGTACCGTCATCAAGTATACAAAGCAAGTAAATTCTCCCTAAATATAAGTCTTGAACTGAGGTAAACACTTCATGTCATCTGAGAAATGTGGTGGTCCTCAGTGGTCTAGTGAGCCATGATGACATATAACAGTCATCCAGTTTTGGATCCTAGGCCTCCAGGAAAAGAGGAAATGATACCCCACCTCAGAAAATTTTAAAACCTAAGTAATCCCTCCAGGCACCTGTAGTACCTTTTATTCATTTGTTCCTAACCTATTAAGATACTTCCCGCCTCTTATTAGAGTCCAGTTGCTTACATGGATGAAGGAATTTAAATAAATTTAACCAGAGGGGTATGATGTGTTAAGTTTTATTTGTGATGTAAAACTCGTCTTCATTTATTCTAGTACTTTCACAATATAAACATATTGGGTATCTAAGGTAGCTGAAATAACCATAAACCTGAGTATCTTATTGTTTATCACTGAAAGATTATATGATTCTCAAAATAAGCCTTCTGAATCTGGTCATGCACACTGACCTTTCTTCTAGTCTCTTGTGTCACTAAAATCTGGAAAAGTACTCAGGTAATAGCAGGTAGTCCCAGGTTCTTCCTCTGGTAATAACAATCCCACTTTAAACTGTTACCACAAATGTAAAATAAATTCAGAGACATCTGCCCAAATTTGTGTTCTTCCCATATGTTAAATAGAAAACACTTCTCCCTACCCGTGTTGTAGATAACCCCACATATTAACTAATATAGGAAGGAAGCCAATTAATATTTTAAAGCTAACCTCCACTTTTAATCTAGTCATTTGATATGTATGGTATGTAATAGTCCCAAGAATACAATATCTAACAATCTGACAAGTGCTTAATGGTGTGTGCTTTTCTTTCTTCCTTTTTTCTTTCTGTCTGTTGCATATATCACAGTCAGTTTTTAAACCAGACCTCCAGGAAGAACCTAACTTATTTAATTAATAAAGTCATTACAGTATAGTTATATACAGGCATATGAAATAAGGCTCAATTGTGATCTAGGATTGGAGCTTGCAAGTATTCCCAATTTATCCAGGCAATTATAGTAACCACTTAAATTTTTTTTTTTTCATTTTACTTTTTCTGATTTCTTGGCATGGCAAAAGCTGGTTTCTTTTTCTAAAGCCAAGTGATTTTATAATATGTATAAAATCACATTTTTTTCCTGGAAAAAAAAGTGTGTTGTTTATTTTATTTGCATTTTTAAAAATTGCATGCTCTCCTGTATTTTATAACCTTTGGTTTATGCAGGAATATGCTGAATTTCAGTATCGGAGGAGACACAGACAGCAGCGCCGCCGGGGAGACGTGCACAGTTTGCTCAGCAACCCGCCGGACCCTGACGAGCCCAGCGAAAGCACTTTAGGTAAGCTCTTGGGTTGGGTATGTTTTAATCCCTTAGTTCTCTTGAATTTATTCTTAAAACTGATGAATCTAAATGGTCGTGAAAGACTTTGTGATTTAGATGTACAATGGGTAATATGTAGCTGTTACCAATGTCACAGGATACAGAGAACCTATGGCAGTAGAATCAGAGACCTAGGTCTATGACCCCATCTCTGCTGAGTATCAGGGTGACACCTTAGTTGAGTCACTTAACCTCTCCAAGCTGCAGTCTCCTCACTCTAAAGCAACATTAATAGTGCCATTTTGAGACTTATTGCGAGCACTGAATGAGATAATGCATGTAAACTCCTTAGGCACAAGCAGCATCTAGTGACCACTCAATAAATTGTAGCTATTGATTACTGTTACTGTGTTCATAGAATGTTTTTCTCCTAACCTCAGTTCTGTAAGCATTCTTTAAAAGAGAAAATTTCAGGTGTTATAAATGACTTTAATGATCAACCTTTAAATGTTAAATTGTAATGGAAAATATTGAAACTATAATGTCAGCAGGTTATCTTTAATCAGGATCAACAGGCGTAAAAATTTGCTCTTTAGGCTATTATAATTCCCAAATTCTGTAGTTTTAAGAACTCTGAAAACTAAAACACCTCTATTTATTGTTACTTAAGAAAAAAAAAAGAGGAATGGATAGTAGCATTTGCGTTTCTGAATAGAACCATATGTAGTGCAAGCAAAAATGCAAAGAACAATCACGAAATTGAAGTAAATAGTATGAGATATGTATTGTTGCTTACGGTGAGACAAATGAGGATGAAGAATCTCTAGAAAATTAAGTGAACGTGTGAACACGGGTTTTCACCCTCATGTCAAAGAGAAATTGCCTGTTTAAATAAAAAGATGTATAAAGTCTTGATGACTAATATCCCTGATGCCACTTGCTTCGAACAGATACCCCAGAAGGTGGCAGCGGCCGCAGGCCTGGCACGTCCGTGGTAAGTTCCGCGTCTGTGAGCGTGCTGCACAGCTCCTCCCTGCGCGACCACACCTCTGCCGGTCGCTCTGAGAACCAAGACTCTCTCCAGGTAGCCTTCCTGGGCAGCCTGCTGCCCCTGCTTTTGCTCTTTCTCTGTTCAGCCTGGTTTTCATTTTCACTTTTGTTGCTTTCCTTTTTTTTCCTTCCATTCTAAAAATCTTTGTTTCAGAGGTATACTACAGCAGAAGGGTTCTATATTTCAGACTTATCTTAAGGAATTTCTTTTTCCCTAAAACACAGACGGAGAAAATTAAAATAATATTTGAGTAGGTAAAATGATTTTGTAGAAATAGAGGTAATATTAATTATCTGTTAAGTAAAAGAACAGTAGTAAACCTCATTGGGTTAAATCATTTTCCTTTTAAATTTTAAAGTGATTTTATTTTCTTTTGCCCTCAGGCTCTGAGTTCCTTAGATGAAGATGATCCCAATATACTTCTCGCAATACAGTTATCACTGCAAGAATCTGGGCTGGCCATGGATGAGGAAAATAGAGACTTCCTCAGTAATGAAGCATCCTTAGGAGCAATAGGCACTTCTTTACCTTCCAGGCTGGACTCTGTCCCCAGGAACACAGATAGCCCTCAGGCAGCATTAAGCAGCACTGAGCTGTTGGAACTTGGCGACAGCCTCTTGAGACTAGGAGCAGAAAGTGACCCCTTTTCAAGTGACACCCCGAGTTCACACCCTCTGAGTGAGGCAAGAAGTGAATTCTATCCCTCGTCCAGTGACCTTGACTCAGCTGGCCAGGACTCCAACGCCAGTGACAATCTTCTTGGCAATATCATGGCTTGGTTTCACGACATGAACCCTCAGAGTATTGCCCTGATTCCTCCAGCAGCTGCAGAAATCAGTTCAGATTCCCAGCTCCCCTGTGTCAGAGATGCGTCGGAAGATGTCAGGGATGTCAGGGATGTGGGACCAGCACCGCCAGAAGAAGATTCAGTGTTTGAAGATGCTGTGGTCAGTGAATGTAGAGGAACCCAAAGAGAAGAAGAAAATTCTTTGGAAGAGAATATTCTGGCTGAGGAGGAAGTGCCTCAGGCTGGTGAAAGTGGTAATGAGGCAGCCACCCAGGAGGATGCTTCAGATGCTTCAAATCAAACACCTCAGACCTCAAGCGACTGGCTTGAACAAGTACATTTAGTGTGAGCTGCACACTTCAGGATTCCAAATGAATCACAGGTACAGATGGTGGAGTGTGCTTTACAGAAACTTGAGCCGCTTAATTCCAACTCAATTCTAAACCACTGACGTTGGGATTGAATACGAAGGTGTCCCCTTGAGTGGTAGCTTCATTTCTGAGTTTAACCTTACAGGGAATTTCCTTTGTATTTAACTGAATAGCTTTTTCCATTTTTGCTGACGAAAAGAAGAGTGGGAGAGAAAGAGAAACAAATGGAATAAGTAGGTTAGATTCCACAGTCTAAGAAAATGCAGTCCTCTGTTTAGCCTAAGGTCAGCAATACTTAAATTGAACATTTAAATTAAAAGCTTAATCCCTAATCCTCGGGTGGTTTTCCTCTTTAAAAAAAAAAAAAAGTTTTCATCATTTTAGAAGTTATTTTGGACAGATCAAGGAACGTTTAGTTCCTCAGTCTCCTTGTGCTCTTCCATAGCTTCTTCTGCCTTTTTGTCCAAGCCGTGTGAATTGAGGCGTCCAAGCCTTCTCTTTAGTGCTGCATCGACGGCAGTGTAATTAGTTTTCATTTTCACATGAATCGAAAATTTCTTTTCATGTCTACTTACAGTCCACTTGTGCCAAACGCTGACTAAGAAAGTGTTCAGGTGTGCGGTGCCCAGGCTCCAGGGCAGTTTCAGCCCTCTCAAGAGCGAAAGGTGCCACTTGGTAGCAATGAAATTCCAGAGTTTAATGGGCTTTTGTTGCCATGGAGACTGCATTTAAATAAATGTAGCCTGTAGCTTAAGTTAACTAAACCTAATGCTGCTGTTAAAAACAGTTTATTTTAATATTAAAATACAGTTGATTAGCAACAGCGGTGCTGTATTTTAAGAGACACTTTATTGGAAGTGCAATCATAGTTCTTTGTTTTCACAATTTTACAGTGCATTCTAATTACTAATGGGTGCAATTACTTTTAATGGTAAGTGTTTTATAAAATAGAAAAAGTTTTCATGAGTTATAGTAAATCCCACAATTATTAAAAAATTCAATAAAACATCCTGCGCAACATGTTACCGTGCCTTTGCCTAACCTAAATGGATAGTTGCCAGTTAAATAAGTGAGTAATTCAAATTTCAATGTCTCTTCTGAAGTAACTATGCTATGAATTGCAAAGACCTCCATAAAACCACCCATGGCCTTGCCTTTACAGTAAATATAACAACTAAATGTTTAATCAGTTTGTTTGCCTAAATAGCAAATGCTGATATGTGTTTGTTCTATTGCACAATACTCATTTGCTGTGTGATTACTGTTTAGTGTTGAAAAAAATCAACTTCCTAGTTATCAGTGTCTTACTGTGAAGAAAATACTGGTCTCAGTTGTAATTAAGATAAAATGGTACAGTGTGTAATTAAAACTAGAGTAAACTGTTGGAATGGCTGTTTTACTTACATATTATCAAAACTAGCATAACATAAGCAAAATTGATATGCAACACTCCATTTAATGTTTTGCCAGATTCTTACCAGAAACCTACCTACAGATACCACAGTTTCAGTACCGAGTTTATACAGGCAAGTCCTGGGCTGGGCAAAAGGTTATATTAGTATTGATATCCAGTGAGTTTATAATTACGGTTTTTTTGATTACTTTTTTCCCCCCAAACCTGCTTTTCAAATATTCTTGTATTTTGAATTCATATATATTAGAGTATTTAATATTCCCTGGGTTCCCCTAGGATAAAAAGCTGTATGGGAATTGTTCCTATGCTAAGGATATCAAAAGTCCACGTTAGTTTTTATTTCCCCAATTATCAGAAACGTTGATATAAATCCCTATTAAAATTGGTAGGGGAAAATATTAGCTTTATCTGCAGTGTATTACTGTACATTAAACTGAAATAGTCCATTAAAGGATTTTTTTTTTACAAATTTATTTTGGATTAAAAATACCAACACCAATCAGTTTTTAGACCAAGTTGTAAGTTTTCAATAAAAAGTCTTTGTATCACATATTGAGGCGTCTTGCAAAGCTGCAATAAGGCGAGAAAGCGCTGCGTGGAGATAGTGGCGAAGCTGGTGTTCATGGTGAGCTCTGGTTCCTTGCACCTCGTGCGGTACCCTTTGTTTTTGTGGTGTTCTCTCCTGAGCATGAAAAACGATCATTATCCAATTTGTATTTCCTTGGTACATATTTTAAAAACAACACAGTCATTGACTTTACAATTCAGAGATGAAGTTTGGCAAATCCTATTTTGTAAACAGGTTAATTTTATAATGTAAAAAAAAAGTTACTCTAACCTTGACTTGTTATTTGCACTTTCATAGTCTATACTTGATACATTCCCACTTTATATACAGTAGGATTCTACAAACGTGTAGATGTTTGGCCAAATGAATGCTGTTAATAATATGTAAAATTCTTTGATTAAACATTTATTACTTAAACTACTTCACTTTTGTCTCGTTACATTATAGACTTTGTTTTAACCAAGTCAAGAAGCTGATTTCCTTCAAATTAAATTCCCTCTAACATGTGTTTCTTACATGTAATGAATTAGTGCCTAATATTTTTTACACTGGCCTACTTACTGAGCATTTTGTACCCCCAAAATAAACCCAAAGCACTGTATGACAATGTGTTAAAACATCGTGACTTCAATCTCATTTTATTTTTATCACGGTAGCTTTCAGGAGAAGAGTGATATGATTTTTCCTTGAAATCTCTATTAGAAACACATAGGAAAAGATAGAATTTTAAGATATTTTGTGAAGTTGCTTAGGATAGGAAAATATTTTTATGCAGTAGGAATAGAAACACCTGTTTCTCCATCATTTTATTATTCTGTCCCTCCTGAGTTACCAAAACAGCCCTTGACATCTACACTTCCTTGCAGTTCCCAGGCCACCATCTGGTGCTTCATCGGGTCTCCGAGTGGTAACCACTCAAAGTCGTGTCATTTTATTTGTGCCTTTCATTGTGTGCATCTGAACTTAACCACTAGCATCCACATGCTGAGTTACTCTTTAATGTTCTTGATTAGCGCAGCCACTGTTCTCACTTTCTATCTCCTTTTTGTCGCTTACCTGTTATGAATTAAAATCTGAGGCTTGCTGAAGTTTGATTGTAATTTAAAAACAGTGTATTGCTGCAAGAGTAAAATCTTGGAATCTAAATATTACACGATAATGCAAATCTGGGGTTTTTCTTTTAAGACTGAAATAAAAACTCCACAGGAAAAAAATGTTCACGTGCTCAGCTCTTGGGCTCAGTGGTAGTTTTATCTTAGCACTGCCTGTGGGCATAATTACTAGGGCTTCTCCTTAGCAACAGTGTATTACTGCCTTGTCAGTTGTTAGCACTTTCTCCCTAGAATAGTAGAATTCTTTCTAGAAAGATAATTCATTCTAGACTATTACATTTAGAAAATGGTAATCATCATACTTAAAGATGGACCAGAAAAGTTTCTCTTTGTTTTCTGTTCCAATTAGGGCCGACAGCTGGCTGACAAACTGAGTGGTAGCCATATTTTTAAAGGAATTTTTCGTCTTCATTCTTTAAAACTGTAATTTGAAAATATTCTTCATCAGGCTATATATCTTCTCTTAGCCAGCTGTTGCACAGGGGCCTAACCTCCATGAGGCAGCAGTTTACAGACAGGCTGAGAGAGACATTCATGAAAGAGCAAATAAAACACAATTATAGAAAAGGATAATTATTGGACAAGACAGTCCAGTTCTCTTGTACCTACACATCTCACTTGTGTGTGCCAAGACTGCAAGGCCTGACCACAGTTTTGCCTGGGCCATTTCTCAGGATTTATGTAGCTAGTGACCTTGAGGACAAGCTGTAAAGGCATTGGATTCCCAGCACTCAAGAGTTCCACGACTGCAACACCATCCCACTGCATGTTTGGCATTCATCAGGGCCCATAGTGCTGCTCCTGTGGAACTGGGGACAAGGAGACCTTACACAAATTGCTGATATTCATTCTGCGTGCTGTGCTGTAAGTGATAAAGTCCTTTGCCTTTGACCCAGGAGTCTTGTTACTTCTGTCTGCTTCCATGAAACTGACAGGCTAACTTACTGCTTTATAAACAAGGTAAAATCAAATCCCAAACCCAACAGTTTTGGCAACGAGGATGGACTGCTGACAGACATGGTGGTCTGGAAGAGGAATCCTGGGTCAGACTCCCTGAAATCTATGTGGTAGTGAATACTCTCACCCAAGCAGTAGATAAGGGATGAGGAGAGAGTAAGAGTTCCCACTGTCCTGCCTATAACTGAACAGGAGTCGAGCTAATATGTAGAGGTTTAGCAATAGGAGGTAGGATTGAAACAAGTGGTACCTCGATTGTTGATAACTCCTGCAGGCAGGCGGAAGAAGGAATGTTTTCATGACAGTCAGCAATTCCTGTGGCCCTACCTGAACAGCAGTATAGCTGCAGCTGCTGAGTCAGGGAATCCCCAAACATAAAATAAATGGTGTCAGCAATAAGAAGCTTGCTGTTTAAAGTTTTGAGTGGACTGAGAACATTAGAAGTTCGCCGTTTGGGTTGCAAGCAGTCACAACATTGTCCGAATGCAAAGCCTCTTCTAAAGGTGCAGAGCTAGCGGCCCTCACAGCCCCAGCAGCCCCAGTCCTTGACTTAGCCAGTGGTGAGGATGAGGTGCTGGATGCAGGAGTGACAGAGGGTGCCAAAGCCTGCAGGGTAAACCACAGCAGTGTGCATGGTAAAGAGAGAGGGCCCTGGGCCCTAGTTCTCTCTCTGTACTAACAGGCATCACCACTGCCATGGGAGAAGTAGTTGGGCCAGTGCCCAGCCACTGACCCCAGAGCAAAGGACTAAAAGAGCAAAAGGGCCCATGATTATGTTTCCTCCCCACAGACTAGTGCCCCCACACACCTCCCAGGCTCCTCAGCCTCTTGGGTGATCTGGCACCCACTTGCCACCTGCTGTATCTCCTGACTTGCACACATTTAGACCCCTGGGCAGGGGAAAAAGGCATTTGGATACTGTAGTGGGGAACAGGGCTTCCCTTGTGGGTGTGGCCCTTTGGGTGACGCAGCGTGATGTGGCTTCCAAACCCAAGTATCTAATCTATGTGTCACGTGCCCACAAGGCCCCGCCTCAATTGTCAGGGGCTCTCCCGTTCAGGGGCTGCCATATGTAGAGAGGTGATGGTGGGGCATGAACCACTCCCCAGCCTGCCTCCTTGTCCCCTCTCTGGTGGTCCAGCAGAAACACCAGAGGAAAAATCCCGGGAGGAGAAAGTGAAATCATTCCTTTCATTAGATGTAATGGTAGCCCAAGTACTGAGGCTATTTCCCGGCACAACATCGCCACCTGCCTGACGCAGTCGTCAAGTGCACCCGTTTCAGAGAAGCGGTTCTTAACCTGCTCCTAGGCTCTTGGTGAAACTGAATATCTGACCCATGGCGACCTTGTGTGTCATCTGGTGTGACATCTCCACTTAGGAGTGGGTGAACTGGAATTGAAGAATTAGCATGGGCCCAGCAGGCCTTGCACGTCAAACAGAAATGGTACATGTGGGAGTAGAGTTAGCCTGACCATAGTAGTATCTTACTAGTTTTACTTAAAAAATTAGTAGCTACTCTTTTGGTGGATACGTTGTGCCTAACTTCACTCCCTGACACGTCACTGGGTTGGCGAGGGTCTTGGTTCACAGAATGCCTGGGCTCAGTTCAACCTCTTGGCAGCAACTTCTTCCAAATGCCAGCAACCTTTTCTCATAGCTATAGGTAAGAAAATTCTCAAATTTATATGGGAAGGCAAAGGAACTGAAATAGCTAAAACTATTGTGAAGAAGAAAAATAAAGGGAATGAATCATTCTACCCAATTTCAAGACTACAGTAATGATGTTGGTGCCAAGATAGACATAGATGGATAGAACAGAATAGAGAACCAAAAATAGCCCCCAAGCAAATGTCATCAACTGATTTTGACAAAGGTGCAAAAGCAATACAATGAAGGAAGGATAGTCTTTCTAAATTGTACTGGAACAATTGGTTATAAGGTAAGCAAAAATAGAAACCTCTACCTAAACTTTAAACTTCATGTAAAACTTAAAATGGATCATAGATTTAAATGTAAACTATAAAACTTTTAGAAAAAAAATAATAGAAAGTCTTTATGAGCTAGGTTAAGCAAAGAATTACCAAATTCTTACCAAAAGCAAGAGCCATAAAAAAAAAATCGATAAATTAGACTTCATCAAAATTTAAAACTTTGCTCTGCAGAAGACCTTAAGAAGATGAAAAGACAAGCTACAAAGTAGGAGAAAATATTTGCCAGCTATGTATCTAGAATATATAAAGAACTCGCAAAACTCAACAGTAAAAAGACAATCCAAGATAAAATGGACAAAAGACAAGAAGAGACATTTTACCAAAGAAGATACATGGCTAACAAATAAGCATAAGAAAAGATGTTCAACATCACTATCCATCAGGAAATGCAAATTTAAATCACAATAAAACACACTGCACATTTATCAGAATGGCTAAAATAAATAGTATCAACACCAAATGATGATGCCGACGCAGACAAACGGGATCACTCATACATTGCTGGTGGGAATGTAAAATGGTACAGCCACTCTGGGAAATAGTTGCATAGTTTCTTTAAAAACTAACCATATACTGGTCATATGACCCAGCATTTGCACTCCTGGGCATTTATCACAGAGAAGTAAGTGAAACGTGTCCACAGAAAAACCTGCACACATTATTCATAACAGCTGTATTTGTAATAGCGAAAAACTGGAATCCACCAAAATGTCAGTAGGTGAATGGCTAACTGGTACATCCATGCGATGAAACCTAACTCAGCAATAAAAGAGAACAAACTATTGACTCAACTTGGCAGCAGCTTGGATGGATCTCAAGGGCATTATACTGAGTGAAAAAAAGCCAATCTTATAATGATGTCGCAGATGGTATGATTCTATTTATGTAACATTTTTGAAATGACAAAATAATGAAAAATGGAAACAAATTAGTGGTCTTCAGGGGTTAGAGATGCTGGGGACCAGGGAGATATGTGTGTGACTATAAAGGAGAAGCGTAAGGGACATCCCTGTGATGATGGACTAGTCTGTATCTTGGTTGCAGTGGTGGCTACATGAATCTGTACATGTGATAAAATAACATAGAACTATACATACATATTGTACCAATGTCAGTTTTCTGGTTTCGTTATTGTACGTTTTGTAAGATAACCTTGGGGAGTGGGGAAACTGAGTAAAGAGTACACAGAGCTTCTCTGTATTATCTTTGCAACTTCCTGTGAATCTATATTTCAAAATAAAAAATTTTTTTAAAAAAAGCAGGCCAAATTTGGCATGCTAGCTATGGTTCACTGACCCCTGCTTTAGAGCAACAGTCAAATAAATGTTATCGTAGTACATTGTGAGCTGTCAGCAGTGCTAGGACTTGGTGGCCATTGAAGATATCTTCAGCAGTTGATTCAATTGTTTCAAAGACTCGGAGTGACCAAATGATACGGACACTGCCAACATTCGTTCTTGACAGTAATGTCAGATCTATGCCACAACATTTTGGCCATTGACATTCTTTGAGCCTGTGAGTGCAGTGTGGTGTACTGATTTTAAAAAGAACCTGGATAACTGTGTGCTGGCCTTGAAAGAGTGCTTTCACCTAGGAGCACTTGTATATAGATAGATGCACTCACCAAACCATACCTAGAGCTAGATGAGGGAATACCCACTTGGGATAATATAAAAACAAAAGTTAAAAGTAAATGATAGGCGCAGCGTTTGTGGGCGTTATAGAAAGTATAACCTGAATTCTTCTATGGATTTTCCTCTCTTTTCCTATAAGCTTCCATTACCTGCTGTGGAGATCTTGAGTCGATTCACAAATACGCTACACATCTTTGCATCTGGGACCACTCCTGACAGATTTTCCAGTTGTGGACTCTCTTCTCAAAAGATGAATTTCTAATATTGAAAACAAATGAATCTACTCATTTGATTGGCTGACCCTAACAAGCGTGTCTTGTTCAGAGTCCTCACTAAATGCCCAAATCGAAAGATTGTCATAGAAGCGTTAGAATTTCTTTTAATCAAGTCATCACCACTATGTAATGGCACATACAATAGACTCACACAACAGGCTGTGTGTGGTGGAGAACATTGCTGAGACAATGGGAATGCCTAATGTGGTGCTAGGACAGCAGAAACTTAAGTGAAGGAACAAATGGGCCAGCGCGTCCCTATTGTACGCAGGAAGATTTTCTTGATGCCAGGAGAATATGCGAAACCTCAGGCTTTCCAGCTAACCTTACTTTCTTGTGTGGAATTAATTCACCATGACTTTGAGACCAAAGCCTTTGGCAGGTATACACGCAGGAATGTTTGCTAAGACATCCAGACACAGAAGCCTTAGAGGGTCCTCCCAGGTTTTTTGCTGGATAAGCTCTTAAGTCTCTTTCTCTTCTACTTGCTCACATTTCAGAGGTTACTCCTCTCTTCAGGACTTTGCTGTAGTAATGACAGATTATAAACACAAAAAGAAACTACTGAAGTAGTGGAGATAGGGCTAAGCTGAAACAGCAGGTAATCCCATAGGCGTGTGTGACTATAGTGCTTGCACTTAAATTCAAAAGATTTGAGATCCGTAAATTTAGTTAAATCTAGAAATGAAGAGCTGTGATAAAGAATTCCAGAGAGACCAGAAGAGTCCATCTAATTTCCTTATCCTTCTCCCTGCGCAGTTCATCCATGCTGGAGATGGCCCCTGACCTTCATGCCAGACACTGAAGCGGTTCGGACTCGAAAGGCTTCCCTGGGAGCAAATAGATTGATTAAGATAGAACTTACTCTACATAAGTAATTATGTAAATTCTGTAGAACTTAAAAGCAAAATATGCTAGAGTTACCAAGTGTTGTAATTATAAAAGAGGATGGACAGACAGACGGATGTACTTCCTACATCTATGTTTTATACATAGCAGAATTCTCAGTTAACAGTGCTTATCTGGCAGTTACCAAAAACCAACTTCCTGAAGCAATTTATAATAGCTTTTATACTTCAATAAAAATCAGTTCAAACACATTGTGCTTGTCAATTCAACTATTAGGATCTTAACATTTTAATTATATAAATCAGGGGTTGGCAAAGTTTTCTGTAAAAGGCCAGATAATAATTATGTTAGACTTCATGGGCCATACAGTCTCTCACTACTGTCCCATTCTGTTGCTGTGGCACAGAAGCATCCACAGCTAACAAATGAATGGCTGTGGCTAAATTCCAATAAAACTTTGTTTATAAAAACAGACTGGATTTGGCCCAGGAGCCTTAGTTTTCTGACTCCTTATGTAAATGAACCGTTCATATACATAATGTTCGTGTTAGGAGAATTAGTACCAAGCCATATAATACCTTGATAATGTTTTCCCTGTAAGCACTTTCTCCAAATCAGGCTTGCTGCTTTTTCTCCCCTATCTCTGTAAGATTCTCTCACAGGGTATGGCCCTTACGATTCCATAATCTTCATTTTGCTCAAGGGCCAGTTCAAAGTTGTTCTGCGTTTGCTGTGTGTATATTGTAAATTGTGGTTTCGGTTCTGGGTTCAGTCTGTCTTTCCTCCAGCAAAGTTCTTCCACACTTTGGCGTCTCTAACGTCTGTGGAGGGGACACGTTAATCTCATGTCAGGAACCCCCCTTTGTAGAAGTGGTAGCTTTTTGAGTCCTGAAAGGTAGAGGCATTTGGCTCAGGAAACCCCGGGATATTTTACTGACCTCAAGTCTACTATGATCTGTCAGCTCCTCTCAGTTCTACATCTCTCCAACTGGCTGCAATTTGGATAATAAACAGGAGGGCAAGAAGTGTCTGGCTATCCAGAGGCTCAGCTTGCACCAATTTTAGAGATTTACACTACTATTAACAATTTCAGAATTGCACTTTGAAGGTTTAGTTCACTCAAAATTTGCCTCTATTGGCACCTGGTTTCCTTTAGGGGACCAGGGAAATGGCAGAAACATTCTAAAGCAATTGCTGGGATAAAAAGGAATCACAGAAAAGCTATAACACAAATGTCTGGCCCCAGCAAAAAAAAAACAAAAAAACAAATGGGAGTTGCAAATTGTTTTGCCCGGTCAGTGTTCACTTGAGTTCCACGTTGGACTACCTTACAATTAACTCTGGACCTCTGGAGAACCAGAACTGAACTCCTCACTGGAAGGACTCAAACTTTTTGCCCCAATTAGCCTTTTATTTCCACAGTCTTTATTTTGCAGTCTAATTCTAATATAGTCTACCTAATTTGCATTACCATAGCATCGCAGACTGCGCTGACAAGGCTAGCCCAAGTCTAAATCTCCGACCAATCAATCCATTTCAGATTGATGATAAAGGAATTACGCTGTCCTGTCCATAGTCATCACAGAATTATTATAATCCGCGATTCAAATGATTTCCAAAGTGGAACTCTTTGCTCTTGACTGTGGCCATTTTGAGCAGCTCCTTCGCTTTACTCACTTGTTTCCTCTTATATTTTTGATAAAGGAGGAAGGATTATCCCAGCCTGCTCTGGCTGACTCCCACATGCCCAGCCGTGGCCAGGCAGATCTGGGTTCTCCAGACTCCAGTCCCCCAACACGGGCTCTGCAGGCCTCCTTCCTCCCTGCTCTCTCTGCTCAAAGTCTCCTCTCTTCCACTTCAAAAGAGGCTGGCACGAGTGAATGTCTTAGTCCTTCTCTCTAGTTTTGGAAGAAAAGGGCCCTCGGCCCGTCCAAAGCCATCTCCTCTCCCTACTCACTCTCGGTTTTCCCTGTTTCTAGTAGCTTCATTTCCTTCTGCCTTCAAACATATCCAAAATCTCCCCTATCCTGGAAGTGAAGGGGGAGCAGAGATGGGAAGCAAAAACACACAAGTTTTGCCTGTCCCTGAGTTTCCTTCCAGAGGTAGAAGAGCCAGACTTGAGTCTCTCAGGGTCTGGCCTCTCCTTCCACGACATCCATTCCTGCCTCCAAAACTCTGCCCGGTTAGCACTTCTACTATTTCCACATATTCAAAGTATCTAAATTTAGGTTTATCACTTTACCTCATAACTCCCCAAGCCATCTCCTCCTTTCTTCTTCTTAAGATGGCCTTATTCTAGTGGCAATTATCCACAGTAAATTCTGGGACATCCTTAATTCTCCTTATCCCTACAGATCCATCCAAATGCACATCAACTCTCACCAAGCCTTTTTGTCCATTATCTTGATCACATATGATTGATTCATTCTACCTCATTTATCATCCTAGTTCGTCCTTTGTGCTTTAAGTGTATGTTATTGCATTAACCTCAGACAACCTCCCTCTCTCTAATACCTTTCTTCTCCATACTAACCCACCCAGCGTGACCAGAATAATTCTCCTAAAGCAGTGTCTTCGCCATGATACCGCAACCAAAACCTTATGCCTACGAGATAGTCTGATGTCCTGAGCCTGAATGTTAAGGTCCTCCAACACCTGGCACAACCATCCCTCCCCATAAATCTTTTTTTCTAACACCTCCCTGGACCACCTGAAGCACAACAGCAGTGAGTCCGTTCTGTGCCTTTGTTTATCCTGCAGACGTGACTTACATTCTTCCTAACGGGCAAGCACCAGAGACTGGCTGGACCAACCCCTGGAACTAGAAACAAGTGAGGCAGGGATGTAGATGTAGGTTCATTTGGATGGATTTGACGGTGTGAGCTTTTACATCTCTGGAAAATTTTTCTCATCAACAAGGTGTGAGAATCCAGGAGGGTTGTAAAACTCTGCCTAGGCTGTGTCCTTTAGGAACATAATCAAACCAGTTACATAAGATATGTGTAAACACATAAGTCAGTACAAAATGCGTGGGACGTCCTGCTGACTAATAGATATGGAGTTTCAGTTCTGCAAGATGAAAAATTTCTAGAGATTGGTTGCACAATAATGTGAGTGTACTTAATGCTACTGAATTGTACACTCAAAACCGGTTAAGATGATAAATTTCGTTATGTGTAATTTATTACAATTAAAGTTAAAACAATTTTTTAAAAGGTTATGAAGCTTCCAAGGAGGCCGGTCATCCCAGACAATCAGAGGATGTGGTTAAGCCCAGAAGTATAGGTGGGACGGTGATAACAGCAGATAATGCTCCATCGTGAGCTCTTCATGTACATTAGCTTCATTAATCCTCTCTGAGCCCTACCAGGTAGATACGATTATTCTCTCCAGTCTGACGCTGGAATCCAGAAGAAAGGCAAGATTCTCTGGTTTACCTTACTCTTAAAAAAAAAAAGTCAGACTGTGCCATAATATTTCCACCGAATGTCCAAATCAAGAGAATGGAATAAATATAGGTTTCTGTAATCAATTTTATTCACACAGAGAAATGTTGTTTACATATTTAAATAGTGCCTGGAAAACTTCAACAAAGTAATGGGCATCTTACGAGTTTTTGATATCTTTTGAATTAATAAATATCAGAAATGTCCCCCAAAAAGTTTAGCAATGTGACAATAGAATGAAAAATATAACAGCTGTAGCTACCATCTACTGAATGCTTGCTTTCATCTGAAAAAAAAAATATGTATTTAAAAATATTTTTTAAAATAAAAGAGCTTATGAAGTGGTAACCTCTGCATGTCTGAGCCTGGCAACACTTCTTAGATGTCCTTCTTTCCTTCCTTCCAACACAAGCCAGCCTTGGCCATATAACTACCGTACCAGTCCTATCAATTGTAAAATAAAAAAGAAAATTTCAACTATATCCAAGTAGATGTTCAGAGCAGCAAAAACATACTCTTCAGGGTCCATGTCAGAATGATGATGGCGCCCTCCCACCATCAGCTGCACATCCATCACCAAGTACTTAAAGAAAAAAAGAAGAATTCACTATTTAAGTTGTACATTTCTATCAACTAAGTGTCCTAAACTATCTGGGAAAAAATATCTTAGCATCAATAAATATATTACAAAAAGTCGATTTGTCGTTATATATGTCATTCTTACAGCCTCAACCATTCACGATGCCCCCAAGTTTGTGTTCTGTTAGAGCAAGTGTTTTTTTGTTTTTTGTTTTGTTTTGTTTTGTTTTTTGTCTTCCTGAAGCTTGGCGGGACCAGATCTGTGAGCTTTCTTTGCCTTCCAAGTCCAGAAACCTTTGCACTGTTAATCATGATGTGGACCAGCTGGACAGACTGGACACAAAAGTAAACTACAAAATGCCCTGTGTTTGCAATTTCCCCACATGCTCTCACTGAATGAAGAATGAAAATAAAGATGGTTCCCCAATATTTAGATTCACACACAGCAATAATACTGAATTCTTAGAGCTTTGGTTGATAGCATTTTCAAACCTTAACATTGAGGATGGCTTTCTGATGATGTCAGTATTTTCAAAATAGAATGAGGAGAAGAGGAGATTAGTATATGATTAAATAACCCCTCAAATAATCGTTTTGGCTTAGCTGCAGTAAGTAAAATTAGGAGTTCTTAAACCATCAAGAAAAAAAGTCAGTGAGGCCTCTCATCCTTGTGTTTGTTGCGAAGTGAGCAGAACTGGGCAATGTGAGTACATTAGAGCAGGGGTCCCAAACCCCGGGCCACGGAACAGTACTGGTCCAAGGCTTGTTAGGAACTGGGCCACACGGGAGGAGGTGAGTGGTGGGTGAGCGAGTGAAGCTTCATCTGTATTTGCAGCCGCTCCCCAGCACTAGCATCACCGCCTCAGCTCCACCTCAGATCATCAGACATTAGATTCTCATAGGGGCACCAGTCCCTGGTGCCAGAAAGGTCGGGGACCGCTGCTAGAGGGAGGAAAAGCAAGCAAGCAGCTCCTCACTTCTTCTATCCAGACTCTAGACTAAGAGTTCAGTGCTCCGAGGCAGAGCCCCATCAGAAAGATCATAGATAAATTGGGGCTGGGGGTAAGGGGATTACAGGTTCCTTAAAATAATCTATTTTAGAAAAATATTTCTTTCAGTGAAACCTATCCCAGGCGATCCAGGTATTGGCTCTCCCTTGGTTCTGATTCCCATCTGGGCTTTTAAAGAATGAGCAGGAAGGGAGGAAAGAAACAGGAGGAAAGGAATCGGCTAGCCTCACACCAGTCCATTACTGACACTGTGTCATGTAACATGGGAACAACCTAGTTGAGGCAGGTGAGTAACTGAGCCTCTGAGAAGGGGAGATCATGCGAGTGAGCAGAGTGGCAGAGAAGGCAGTCCAGAAGCCGAGGCGGGGAGACACCAAAGCAGGCGCCTCGCCTGGACCACCGAGTCCTTTCTCTCCAATTTCTCTTCCCCTTCCCTGATTCTAGCAATTTGGGGTAAAGTTTTTTACTTTTACCTATGATCCAGCAATCGTGCTCCTTGGTATTTACTCAAAGGAGTTGAAAACATGTTCACACAAAATCCTACACACAAATGTTTAGAGCAGCTTTACTCAAAACTGCCAAAACTTGGGAGCAACCAAGATGTCCTTCGGGAACTGTAATACATCCAGAGCATGGAAAACCACTCAGCGCTAAAACAAAATGTGCCATCAAGCCATGAATCTTAAGTGCATATTACTAAGTGAAAGAAGCCAATCTAAAAAGGCTACATACTGTATGATTCCAACTATATGACATTCCGGAAAAGGTAAGACTTGAAGACAGTAAAAAGGTCAGTGATTGCCAGGGGTTGGGGATAGAAGAGGGATCAATAGGCAAAGAGTACAGAGGATTTTTAGAGCAGTGAAAATACTCCGTATGATACCATAATGCTGGAATATATCATTCATTATACATTTATCCAAACCCATAGAATGTCCAACACCATGAGTGAACCTGAATGTAAACTATGGACTTTGGGTGATACTGACATGTCAATGTAGCTTCATCCATGTAATAAATGTACCCCTGTGGTAGGCGATGTTGAAAATAGGGGAGGCCACGCATGTGTGGGGCAGGGGTATACAGGAAATCTGTGTACCTTTCTCTAGATTTTGCTGCGAACTTAAAAAAATTATCTTTATAAAAGGAGGAGGAGGAAGAGGCTGCCTGGAGGGCTTTCCAGTGAATTACTGATTCTGTTTGACTTCAAGCTTAGTACAGGGCTTAAGGGGTATGTCAATGCATATACCATATTCTTTGTCAAAGAGAGGGAGAAATGGACTTACAAGTGAGAAGACCACAGTTCCAAGTCCTGCATACATTAGATGCAACCACTGCATAAAGAAAGGAAACAACGGTATATTAAGAAGATTGGGAATAACGAAAGGGCTCACTTAAGCCACTGCTGTTAGATAAGGACCTAATATTTCCTAGGAAAGTCAAATCCGTGGGGGGATTCATCTTTTTAGAATATAGTACGTTAACAGCATCGCCTCGATTCCATTCAGTAAGCAAATGAAGACTAGCCTTGCATGTGCCAAAGAAGGTTCATCAAATAAATGCTCATGCATGCATCTCGTGCATGAAGGAAAGGACATCTTGTGTCCACTGGCAGCCGGACCACAAGGCCAGATCCTATGCGTCTACTTCTCCACCCCTCTGGCCTCAGTCCATGATAGGGCAGAATGTACTAGATATGTTTCACTTTTTGCCCCATCCACATAGCCCTTCTAGAGAATCTGCCCTATCCTCAGTTCTCAGAACAGGTGCCCTGGGAACATGGCGACCCTCACACACCACGCTAGAGGTGACCAAGGAGAGCTGAAAGACATTCACTCTAACAGCAGTGAAATTCGTCACTGACCAGGAAGCTCGTATGTGACTCGGATCAAACAGATGTGCCAGGCCAGTCAGAAATCAATTCTCAGGACAGAGGGATCCAAGCGCAAAGGCTGCTGTATCGTTAGCTAGTGCGAGAGCTATTACTGTACAAGCAGAGGTGGCCGATCGACTCAGCCCGAGAGAGGAATTTCCATTCTCATGAATCCTGGCTCTTCTCCACACCTAGGAGCTCCATGACCTTCTCTGGGTCTTTGCCTCGAGCTAGTCTGAGCAGAATCTGTTCCTTGCAACCAAAACAGCCCTTATCAGAATTTGAGACTGGTCTAAATGCTAAAGGGTTTGGCTCTGTATGGGGAGAGGAAAAGGAAGTGGTCTATAACAACTAAGAGAAACAATGGCATTCACTCTTCAGGGTGAAAAAGCTGGTCTTAGAGGGACGGACGGAGCAGTCTGCTAAGAAGGGAAGGGTCTTGGTAAAGGACGGAACCAAGAGTCAGTGGCACAGTGTGGGAAGCACAGTGTTTCCACACTGAGCTAATGGTAAGAAAACACCCGATTGCTTGAGTCTGAAGAATTCAAAATTGCCAAAGTCAAACAAGCATACTTAGGACGGGTTCTGTCAAAGTCTTCCACTTAAACGCATGTGTAAGATTCTATTTGGTAGACATGTATGAAAGGAAATATAGAATGGGATCTGGGGCTCTTCTATCTCGGAGGAAACAGTTTCTGACTGCACCAATTGTAAAGACGCACGGAACCCACCTAATAAATATTTGTATTATTACTACCAATATCTGTGCTACCATCGACAATAATAAATGGAGCGCTGTGGCTTGTTAAGGCATATCTTTGAGATAGCTTTGGATCTAGCTCTAAAATGCAGATGCTACCTCCCAAGCCATAAGCCTACATGGTCACTCATAAAGATAAACCAATTCAGACAGAACTGTTGGTTATATGTCTGAAGATCATGTAGTAAGTCCACTTGTTGCCAAAGAAGTTCTTTGATTCAGCAACTGGACCAAGTTGGCCTTGGGGCATTAGTCAAATAGCCACAGGCCCCAGGCCAGTCCTCAGTGGACCAGGCCTCCAGTCGGATCTCTACACAAGGGCCACTGGCAGCCGGACCACAAGGCCAGATCCCATGTGTC
>NW_006436282.1:575608-596577 GCF_000325575.1 Pteropus alecto
ATCTGCTTGATCCCATTTGCTATTGGTGTGAACTCAGATGAATTATTTAATTTCTTGAGCCTGTTTTCTTTATCTAGAAAATACATGAGATAGGTACTTTTCAGGAATGTTGTGAGAATTAAATTTTATGCCAAATGAAAAACACATGGGCCTATGTCTGGTATTTAGTAAGAAGTCAATGAATGTATGTAAGTAAAAAACAAAAAACAAAAAACAAAAAAAAACAAAAACAAAAACTGGAATTGAAAATAAGGAGCCTCCTCTAAGCTGCTGCTGGAAAAGCCCCAACGAGCCCATATCCCCTCTTCCATCACTTAAAACAAGCAGCACCTGCATATTAAAGAAGGCACCTGACCCTGTGGGTGGCTTCGCCGCAAGATCCTCTCAGAGAACAGCTGTAGTCTAGTGTCCCAGCTCCATCTTCATGCCCCAGACCTACTGTCCACGCCACCCCCCAACCACACCACAGCAGGGGGCCATGCGGAGGGGCCTCTCAGACCTCCAGCTACCGGGAGGGAGTGTAACTGACCAAGGGCCCCCGGGGCTGTGCGTGCAACGCGCTCCCGGGCCACCTCACCCTTCTCGGGCGTTGGCGGGAGCAGAGGACCCTTCCTAGGGAACACAGGACTACTACACCGTGACGGTCGACTTTAGCTCAAGGATCCCCTGAGACAGCACCAGGTCTAGAATATTCCTGCCCGATGTCCTTCCCTCTCCGTCACGTGGGGTCACATTGGCCCTCATGGTCTCACAGCTCTTCCAGCCTTAGTCGGCTCGCCCCGCCCCTTTGCTCTCACAGACATTTCTCCTTCTGAAAGTCCTCCCGTTTTTCACCCATCTCAGTGTCCGCTTCGCAGAGGCTTCAGGCTAACGCAACCAGCACGTCATTCTAGATTTCTGACAATTCTCTGAGGTTTCCCAAGGAGATCCCACTTACATACGATCGTATGAAGAGTAAGAGGATTCCGTAGATAATAAGTACGAAGAGTAAAACGAATAGAATTCCATTTAGCAAGGTGAAATCCCACTGAAGAAACACAAGCAACACAAAAACAATTCAATGATCACCTATAAGGAATTTCAGGATGTTTAGAGATGCATCTTATACCCCACAGACAGAAACTGGCCCATATGCCAATAATTTACCCTGCTCAGTTCCAAGAACCATGGAACTCCATTAGCCCTAACCCCTGAAAATGCTACATAAAAGGTGTCATAGTGACTGGGACTTGCTTCAGGAGGGGAAGAGGGTAAGAGTATGAATGAAGTAACAGGAGCATGAGTTGAAAATTTTTAAAACTTGGTAATGGGTACATGGAGGTTCATTATGTTATTCTATGTTTGTATTTAAATGAAATTTCCCATGTTAAAAAAGCTACATTAAATAAGTTGTATGTAAATGTGTATGTAAGTATGATCATAATTCTTTATATTTTTTAAAACATGTGCATAGAATACATTAATGAAATAGACCAAGATGTTAACTGGGTACCTTTTTACATTTGTATGCATATCTTTTAATAACAAATATATACTAAGCTTTTGAAAATTACTGTTAGTTATTCTTTTGTAATTTTGAAGTTAATATGCTTTTTGGTTTTGCCTTTATAAATCAATGACCAAATCAGCTCGGGGGAGATTAAGATTTATTAAAGAAAGGGGAATATTCATCTTTAGGCCTGGAAAATTTTGGATTGTGCAGCAAAAGAAGACCTTTGGATCCAAGATATTTTCTTGCAAGAGCATTTTCCTAATTCCTTTATTTCCCTCTTCACTCCCTACACTTAACACACCAAAAGACTAACTGAAGTCCTACATCACCTAGTGTGGTTCTCAGACCAGCAGCATCAGCACCACCTGGGAAATACAAACTGTTGGGCCCCACAGGCCACACAAAGCCGCAAGTCCAGGGGTACAGCCCAGCAGTCTGGTTTAACAAGCTTTCCAGGTGATTCTGGTCTTGCTAAAAGTTTGTCCCCAGCTGTGCTTTGAGTACACGTGGCTACTGAGCATTGAAATGTGGCTAGTCCAAATTGAGATGTGCTATCAATATAAAATACACACTGGATTTGAAATTTATTTTGAAAAAAAGAATGTAAACTATCTCATTGACATTTTTGTTATATTGACTATTCGTTGAAATGATAATACTTTGCATGTATTGGATTAAGTAAAATATGTTATTAAAAATAATTTCACCTGTTTCTTTTTTCTTTTTAAATGTGGTTACTAGGAAAGCCGGAAGATGAGGAGGCCAGGAGGCAGGTGAGTCCCACGGGACAGCAGAGAACAGGAAGGAGGAGGGAGGAGAACGGGTCAGGAGGGGCAGAGGACCCTGTGCGCACACTCCCTTATGACAGAAATCTGTTTCAATAACACTTACTTTTGTTTGAAGAGCAAATAAAGTGAGTGATAATGTCACCAGAGCAGTTGCTGCTGTTGCCCATAACACCTCCTCGGCTTTATAGAAACTAAAAACAGAGACTGTGATTATTGTTCACATACATTCGAAGAAAAGAACACACACAAAAAGAAAACGTGTATCAGAGACTTACACTGTTATGGCTCCCAGTAGCAGACCTTGAAGAATTGTCTAAAAACAAAATTCACAATAAATCGGAAGTCTGATGATTTCTGAGGCCCAGAATCTGAAGGAGATGATTTGAAGTGTGTGTGTTTTGGTAGAGTCTAGGAGGTAGGTGAGAATATACACAACTCTAGCACACAAGCTATAGGGCAATTAATTATTAAAAAATAGTAGATTTTTATATTCTCTCTTAATATTCTCCCTAAGACTGACAAGAGAAAGCTCTTTTATTAGTAAAAATTTCTTAGGACACAATAGTAACTTTCAACATATCAAGTGAATTAAATATGTGTTGATTGGGAATGTGGAAATCAGTGTAAAAAGTTAATCAAATGAGGCCATCCACACAGAATCATAACATTTTATCAGAGCAGGACATGCTATTTCTACTATTGCTTCACCAGCAGTTTCAGTATTGACCTTTCCCATGGTGCTTAAGTGAGAATAAAATAGTTCTTCAAATCTCCCAGATGGGACGAGGATTGAGACTGTCCCAGAACCAGGAGGGGGCTGGAGGGCATTTATTTGCAGAGCGTGAGCTTCACCTGTAGGTGCTGATCCAGGCTCGGAAAAGGGCTGTATTGGGGCTGCAGTGTTTCTGTGGGCCAAATGGAGCTAGGTATGGGGCAGCGTGGAGAGTGGCAACTGCCGAGAGCCAGCAGGCCGTGGGCTAAATGGAGCTAGCGTGGAGAGTGGCAACTGCCGAGAGCCAGCAGGCAGTCACCCCGAAGGGTGAGATCAAGAAAGGCAACGAGGATGTGCCCAGGCCGGCATCAGGCCCCAGGACAGCGGTCAGGACACGTGAGAACTGCAGTGAGCGGTGGCTGCAGGGCCTGGGGACCTTCTCCAGCTGCTAGGATGTCAGAGGCGAATCTGGAGACTCTGCTGACAGGCAAGAGCCAGAAAAGAACCTACCAGTCTCAAGGAATAAAAATGAGGACACATCCTAACCGCAGTGCTAGGACTGCTACAGGGGCTTTGAACTTCTCCAGCTGGCCAACGACATACAGTCGGAGATTGGAAAAGAACTCGGGTCCCGAGAGTCTTGGACTGCCTCTCAATTTACCAAACGCCGTAAGTGCCTGATTCTCTACTTTGTTACACGTGCCAAGTAAGCTGTCTTTATTTCCATTATAGGTTTTTTCAAAAAGTGTATCTATTCCCCATACACATGATATTTTAATAATGTTCTTGCTTCCGACCTTCCTCTCAAGATTTTCTTCTTCTACTTGCTCAGTTGCTTCACATTTCTCCATCTTTAGCAGCACATGAAAGAAGAGTGTGTGTGTGTGTGTGTGTAACTGACAGACAGAATGAAGGGAGGAGGATGGAAGGGAGAGGGAGAAGGAATGATTTCAAACAGGAAGCCACCCTTCAGTTTTTCGAAGAGTGAGAGTGAGTAACAAGAGGCCTTAGCAGTTGAATCTGCCTAACGGCTTCAAGAGCTCAGAACTTGAGCTCCAGGTGCCAAAATTCTATGGGACAGAAGCTGTCTTCAGTGCATGTTTTCCATTTTCCCTCAACTCCTTTTCCAAAATGGTTTTCTCCATGTGTTTTCTAAGGTAAAGTCTAGAAAATATAACTAATTCTTTGCCCCTTGATAATATTTCTTCTCTTGAGCTGTTATCTGCTTTTAGACAAACAGCAAAATCTGAGATGAAAGCTTCATTTGAGACCAACAACTTTGCTCTCTTCTTGTAATATGCGTTAAAACCATTGAAAATTTTAGAATAAAAAATTCAAAAATTCCTGGAAAAATCCCCCCACCCCCACCCCCAGCCCCACCAGCTTTGCTCCAGGAGTCCCAGTATCTTTCTATGTTTGCTTTTAGCCCTATCCCTTCCCGAGTGTGGTCTGAGCCAGAAGTGGGAGACCCTACTTGCTCACCTGGTCAATGAGCAGGGTCCCCACGCCAGCTAAGAAAGGCCCCTCAATGCTCTGGCAGCTGAAAAAATGCCAAAATGCGGGCATCAGAGAGCCAGTCTCCTCCAGCCTCAGGAGGAAACTATTCTCCCTGACATAGAAATCACACTGGACACTGCGGTGGTGTGGATGCCATGAGTCCTTGCTCGCTTTGACCACCAGGAGGCGCAGATCCAAATCCAGGCTCATCCCTCTCAAGTAAATGCACAGGACTATGCGTTTTGTGCATTAATCTAACAACTGGCTTTCATTTCCTACCCTTATTTTTTCTTGCATCACATTTCCTCGCCAATTCATCTTATATTGTTGGTACAAGCTATTTCAAGTCTGATATGAAACCAGATAATAAATAAATCATCATATTAGGAGGGTGGTCAACAGTGCTCGGGAGGAAATGCAAACTCTCCCAGAAAGAATCATTTGCCGACACACTGACTCACGCTGAGATTGTTATGGATTTTTCCAAAAGGAGCAAACACTTACTATCAGTGAGTTTCGGGGAGACCACTACTTGCAGGGGGCAAGAGGTTTGGCCTGACGGGGAAGTAGAAAGAAGAGGAAGGGAACGGGGGAGTGATGCTTCGATGCTGCTGAGTCCGTGAGGAGGGGCCCTGAGACCTTCCAGGGAGCTACCCTCTGGGTCGGGATATGGGGTAAGTGGTAGAAATTCAGATTGTATTCAAGTTTTTAAAATCTAAGAGCTCCAGGTACCTGCTGAGAGTTGGTGAGATCCTAGAGTCCCCTTGGGCAGCACAGAAAGGAACTGGCTGCAAGAAAGGAAGCCACACAGGTTTCTGTGGCCCAGAGCCGCACGGATCCACAGAGAAAGGGCCGATGTGGTGAGGCCTTGTGAGTGGAAGCTCCACAAGGAGGCGTTGATGTACCAGGAACCGGGCCATGGATAACCGAGAAGAGCCAAAGACCAGAAGTCCCCCCCAATCCCCAACTACCCAGCACCGGAAAAGCCCTCCTGGACTGAAATGCAAGGTGGGGAAATAAGGAGAAGCAGAGCTGAGATGGTTTCTCCTCCCAGTGAAACTTGAAATAGAAATAAAATAAATCTTACAAAAATAAAGTTTTGAGTTTGTGAACTAAATGTGGAATCCACTCCATAACAAAATGTTGTTGTGTCTGACACCTTCCGGCAATAGTTGGGCTAAGGGTTATGAAATGTAACCCAGATGTGGGAGTGAGTTCCCCGTGCTGCCTCTCAGAGGCAAGTTTGCCTGCACAAAGCAGTAGCCCAGGGTCCCCAAATTCTCCAGCTACTAAAAGGGTGTGGATACTATCTCCTAAGTAAGTTTATGACTTTGTTACAATCAGAATTCAGCCAAGAGACTGCAATTTCACAAACGATTTCCATCTGTATTATTCCACAGGAAGATTTTCTACAATAAAAGAAATGAATTTAATAATGTGACAAAAAATATATTTCAAAGGTGAGCTACAATGGGTGCTAACAAGGTTTACTTACAAATATTCCCAGGAGAATGTAATTTGCAGGCACCTGACGCCGGAGTTTCCCACAGCAAGCAAGTACAATAAGTAGAATGAAAAATACTGGGCTGAGGATAATTTAAAATCATGTGTTATTTGTTTCTAATGATTCTATCATCCGATATAAGTAGATAGAGACATAGATCTCGTTATATGATATTATCTAATAGTAAGTATTATAAAGTAAACAAAAATGTGAATTATCACCTTTACCTCTTTTTTTAGCTTCTAAAACTAACTTTTCTCATTGCCATCCACAGACAGCCTGTCGGTTCTTTTTTATTTTTATTTTTATTTTGAAATAATTACAGATTCACAGGAAGTTGCAAAAGGACAGAGAAGTACACTGTACCCTTTAATCGGTTTCCCCCGATGGTTATATCTTTCACATTTATAGTATGATACCAAAACCAATAATTTAATATTATTACCACAGTATATCTATATAAAGCAATATCATAGGATTATGACAGAAATCTATAGATAGATCCATGTAACCAGCATCACAATCAAAATCTGGAACTATCCCATCATTAAAACTTCAACAAAGATCGTCCTCCTGCCATCCTTTTATGGTCACATGCACACGTGTGTGTGTGCGCACACACACACACACACACACAACTCCTGGCAACCACTAATTTGCTTGTTTTCATCTCTATAATTTTGTCATTTCAAGAATGTTATATCTTTACCTAATTTTTAATGAACCTTGATCAATAGCTAGTAGAACCACTTTTTATTAAATCCAATAATACTTACAATAGTGCATAAGTGAACCAAGCATTCGCGAGCACCCACGCTTTTAAATCCATCCTAGTTTTTTAAAAAAATAATAGTTTTAAACAATAAGGAGTTAAATTTGCTAATATTTAAGTAAAAGTAAAACAATCTCATGAGAAGGGGAAACTCTAAATGCCTGACAATGACAGAGAATGAAACAATGAAACATACAACTGTATCTTTCTTCTTAAAATAGATTCATAAAAAGATGTAGTCATAAATTATAAGTGAAATTTGGATAAATGCAAATGTCCTAGTGAAGTTTTTATTTTAAAAAATACTGAGAATGACGTATTTAAAGCAAAAGAAATCAACTTCTCATATATTTGTTTATAAATATTTTCATAGGATGGTTTTAACCAGTGATGGATTAGATAGTCCCTGAAATAATTTCTACATTTAACAGGATTCCAGCCTCGAAGACCTCCATAATTTCACCTTTTTTCCTTTATTCAGTTTTATTTGTGGAAGTAGTTCAAGGGAAATAAAAAAGAAAAGTGCCCAAAATAAGAGTAAGAAAAATTTTTCTTGGCTCAGGAAGTTTAAATAAAACTTTAGAAACCCACCAACACCTTGGTCTAGGAGCTGCCTCAGAAAATCAAAGCTATAGAAACAGTGTATCCTATGAATGATTAAGAAAAAATAATTTTTTAATGATCAGAATTAAATCAAGCTGATTCAATAAGAATTAATGTGCACCACTTAATATTTAATTTCCATCTGTAATAAAGACCTACCAGAAAAGAAACAGGCTGATAATTGCCCCAGTGACCACCAACTGAGCTGACAGGAGCAGGAACACTTTTACAATGAAAGCTGAGGAGACAGAAACATTATTTTTGTGACACAATGTTCAAAAGTAAAAATACAAGTATAATTACCTATTTTTGACTCTTAACAAAAGAAATTTTTCCTCTGATTTTTTGAGGACTGGAAAGAGGGTGCTAGTTTAGAGTTAGCCCATTAAATAACAACAGAAATAGAACTTGTAGGAAATAGTCTGAATTGTTCGAGATCTTTTTTTTTTTTTTTGAGATCTGAGGGTTTATTCATGGAAGTCGCCCAATTGTAAAGATGAATTCAGGGATTTAATTCCTTATGATGCACACCCTTAAGCCCAAAAGTGATATGAAAGTCGTGGGATGTCACAGGCCCATCATTAGGGATCCAGCCACACCTGTGCACAGAATGGAGCAGACCAAAGCCTCAAGGACAGCTGGTAGAGAGGGCGTTAACCCCCTTGGGTGTGGAGGGAGTTAGCAGAGCTTTTCTACTGGTTTTCTCTCCGGCCCACGTGCCATTAGCCACTCACTTCCCTCCTACTTATGCAGAGACTAGATAAGCTGACAAATTATTAGTAAGAGCAAGGAGTTCCCAGTGAACAGCATGCCAAGGCAGAGTGCAGAGTATACTGGAGCCTCTTTTTGCTTACTTCCTACTGCACAGGTTTTCCTGGGCCCTCTGAATACGGTGCTGGTAATGACAGTTACTGTTTTGTGGCTTTATGACAATTTTTAAAGAAAAAAATGAAAAGGTGCTGCATAAGATTGATGTATAGAATCATAACTGTGTCCTGGGTGGTTTCTGTGCATAGAAAATGTGACAACAGAGAAATGGGACTGATCTATGTTAATGAAAACATAAAAACATATATACCCAGATGTGTGCTGCCTACATTAAAATACTCATTTAGTTAACATACGTCTACTACGTATAGGGACTGTGAGAGAATAAGTATTAAATGTGGCCCAGCCTCATAAGACTAGACATGCGCGTCAATGGAATAAAATTGAAAGTCCAGAAATAATCTCTTACATTATGGTCAATTGATTTTTTAACAAATTAGCTAGAACAATTCAATGGAGAAAGAGTAGTCTTTTCAACAAATGTCGCTGGGACAACTGGACATGCACATACAAAAGAATGAATCTGGACCCCTTCCTCATGTCATACATACACAAAAATTAATTAGTTAAAAATGGAACATAGATATAAACATAAATAAAACTCTTGGAAGGACACACAGGTATAAATCATTGTGAGCATGAATCAAGCAATGATTTTTTTTTTAAAGTATGGCACCTAAAACACCAGCAAAGAAAGAAGTAAAAAGATAAATTGGATTTCATCAACAGCAAAAGCTTTATGCTTTAAATGATATCATCAAGAAAATAAAACAAAGCTCTAAAACTGGAAAAAAAAAATTTGCAAATCATGTATCTGATAAGGACTTGTATCTAGAAGATATGAAGAATTTTTACAATTCAATAACAAGAAGACAAATACCAATTAAAAATGGGCAAAGCTTGGGTAGTTGGTGTCTGCCACACTGACGCTGACACTGGGCTTGGCCACATGGTATGAGTTGCCCAATGAGAAGTTAGCATGTGGGATTCAACAGAGGTTTGATAAATGGCTTGCACATCGGGGCTTGTCCACCTGGTATACTTCTTGGGATCCAGCTGCCATATGATGAGAAGCTCAAGTCACAAGATAAGATCTAAAAACCAACACCAACTGCCAGCCATGCCAAGGAGTCATAATGGCCGTTGCAGTGTCAGCCACCATCTCATTAAAACTGCATACAAGCATCTAATCAGGACTAGCACAAGAACTGCCCAACTGAGCCCAGTCAACCCACAAAATCATGAGAGCTTATATAATGATTGGTGGGTTTTTTTTTTAAAGCAGGCAAAGGGTTCGAATAGACATTTCTTCAAAGAGATAGGCAAATAGCCAAAAAGCATCTGAAAGGATGCTCGGCATCATTAGTCATTAAGGAAATGCAAATCAAAACTACAGTAAGATATCACTTCACACACACTATAATGGCTACAATAAAAAAGACAGACAATAACAAGTCTTGATGAGGATGTGGAGAAACTGAAACCCTCCTTCATTGCTGATTGGAATGTAAAATTGTGCAGCCACTTTGGAAAAATTTGGCAGTTCCTCAAAACATTAAACATAAAGTTACCATACAGCTCAGCAATTTCTAGGTACTTACGAAAGAGAAATGAAGACATATGTCCACACAAAAACTCATATATGAATGTCGATCACAGCATTATTCATAATAACAAAATAATGGAAACAACCCAAACGTCTGTCAACTGAGGAACAAATAAACAAAATGCTTTCTATCCAGGCAATGGAATATTATACAGCCATAAAGAGGAATGAAGTACTGACACGTGCTACAATGTGGGCGAACCTTGAAAACATTATGCTGGTGAAAGAAGACAATCACAAAAGACCACATATTATATGATTCCATGTATATGAAATATCTAGAATAGGCAAATCCATAGAGACAAATAGTAGATTAGTGGTTGGCAGAGACAGGGAAGAGGAAGGAATGGGGAGTGACTCCTAATGAGTATGGGTTTCTCTTTGTGGCAATGTTTGTACAACTGTGTAAATATACTAAAAACCATCTAACTGTATACTTAAAAGGGGTGAATTTTATGATATCTGAATTATATCTCTATAAAGCTCTTTTTAAAAAATAAAGTCCCCTAGCCCCATAACTCTTACTTAATCCATTACTTGCTATACTTGTGTTTCCATAACACTTTCCGCTTTTCATATACTACATAATTTTTAACTGCAGGGGAGGCAGATACAAACAACTAACTCTAACAGTGGTGAGGAGGCTTTACATGTTTTAATCACAGCCTCTTCAGCCTCAGTTCCTTATCTGTGAAATGGCATTACAATGGCTTCATTTACAGGGTTGTTGTAGGGACTAAATGTAGCAATGCTCCCCTTGTGCTACACCCAGTGATAAAAGATTGGCACCTGTAGCAGAGGTGGCTAGTTGTGTAGTGACTTCCATTCTCCTTGACTTCCTCACTATCCAACCCAGATCTTGTTAAAAGGTGGCAATGGAACTAACTGAAAAACTACAGATGGGGGTGGCCATGTGGTCCAGGTAGGGTCAATGACATGTAATTGGAAACTCTTGGGTGTGGTTTCTGGGAAAGCCTCTGAAAAGAGGTCAGATCTGGAGGATTCTCAGGATATCTATCCATGAATGGCGCCCCCTGGTTTTGTCAGGGCAGCACACTAGACTTGACCTTTTCCTATCTGGAAGGCTAGAGCTCCAGAAGGCACCTTTCTAGCCACAAGATGGAAGATGAGGGCCACAGGGAGACAGCAATGGGATTCAAAGCTCATAGTCCACCTTCAAGTTGTCTAAGCCCTAAAAAGGCCTAATCGTGGCAGAGTGGTCATGGGAACCTGTAGTATTGCCTTGAATTGCCTACCTTCGAACTTCATATTTCATGAAAGAAAAAACTTTATTTATTTAAGGCACAGTTTTTTAGGTTTCTGTTATTCACAGGGGAATGTATTTCCTATACTGAATTAATATCTAGGGCATTGAATTAATATTCTTTAAAACCTAAGTCGATATTATGGAATTACAATATATGTAGGTAAAAACATTCTACAATCAATGACTAATTCATATTTCCTAAGAAAACCACAAGTTTTTCACTATCATGTGTTTATTATGAACTTCTGAATGCCCTGGACAACTTGGGGGCCATCTATTAAAGCAGCACTACACCATGTTTCATGGTAAAGCATGACTGGGAAAAATTAAAAGTGAATTCAATCTTTCTGACAATCTACTCTGCGGAAACATTTTAAGAGAACATTTGCTTTTCTCTCCCAAAAAGGTAATTTCTTTATTCTCACCTCTGCGAACAGATGCTTCTGAGAATGGGCTGACTAAAGTACTGCTGTCATTGGGAGTGGTCTCATCTGAAATTTGTACCACAAAGGTATCCTCTTGCTTACTAGCCTTTGAATGTGGTTCCCCATGAGTTTGCTGTTGCCCAAATGAAGGTGAAGTATTGTAGGACCTTTTAGATTTGGTCTGGACGTTATCATCTGCTGCCTTCAGGATCAGATGTTGATGATCTCCAGCACTAAGGTCTATTGGTTCACTGACCCCCAAGTCCATTTTCCTGGAGGGGGAAAATTGTTATTCAGGTCCTTATGATCATACCACTACAAATGTAGCAACCTCATAACATTTAAATGATTTTTCCTTAATTTTAATTCCCTTGGCACAGTAGTCACCGAGTCAGTGGTTAATAAATATTTGTCTAATGAATGATGAACAAATATTTTTAAGATGAGGCCTATAGAGTAAAATTGCTTGCATTCTATTATGAAATTAATATGCTTATGAATTCATTCAGCAAGGAATTATGTGCCAAGTATGGAGCTGCCCTCACCACCTCCCCTCTCAGAAAGCTTACATTTTGGAAGAGAAGATAACTAAACAAATAATAATATAATCAGGGCCAGGAACAATGGAGGATGATACATGAGCCCCTAAGAAAGTCTGAAGGAAGATGCAAGGTGTAGAAGAGGTTACCAAAAGCTTCCAGAAAAAGTGGGATTTAAGCCAAGGCTGCAAAATTAGTACGAGTTAGTCAGGTGAAGAGATGGGGAAAGGTTTTTTTTTCAGTATTTAAAAATGTAACTCTAAAGTTCATCGGAAAGAATAAATGTGTGAAAGTGATCAAGAAAAAAATTGAAAGAGAAGGATTATGCTATATCATTAGAAGTGTGGTGCTAGCATGGTAATAGACGAATGGATCAATGGGATGGAAGAGATTCAAGAAACAGACTTGTGTATATATGAGAATTTAATATTTGATAAAAATGGTACTTTAAATTATTGTCCCATGGTGTGGGAACAATTAGCTATGATCGGAAAACAAAATTTAATAGCTATTTTTACATCTTTTACAAAAATGCAATCCAGATGAATTAAAGATATTATCAGAAATAATAATAGCCATAGATATTCTACAAGAAAGTATCAATGAAGTATCAATGAAAGTATCAATGTAAGCCTTTGTAAGAATGATATCATAAAAGAAATGCTTGACAGACTTGGGGCACAGGAACACTTTAAATATTATTATAAAAAGATATTAGTAAATCTGAAATGCAAAATTGTGAAAATAAAATTTGCAATATTTACAATACTGTAAAAGAAACTTTTTGACAAAGATGAGCAACTCAATTAAAAGGTGAGAAAAGAACCTAAACAGACAATTCATAAAGGAAATTTAAATGGTCAATAAACTTAGGAGATGATACCTACGTCACAAATAATATCCTTTTGTTTGTTTATTTGCATAAAAGACTGGCAAAAACTAAAAAGATTATTAATAGAGTTGCAAGGGTGCAGGGAAATGGACAACCGGGACCATGTTGGACTTGTGGGGGGCCCCCGCACATTACCTTCATGGGTCTCCTCTCCATAAAAACATGTAAAAGCATATTTTATGGCTGCATTGGTATAAAAAATATGTAATCTGGGATGGATTCATTGTATATTGTATACTCATTATTATTATAAAATTTCCTCCTAATTTTAAAAGAAGTTAAAATATTTTTATGGCCCCTAAAAATACCCATACAAATAGGCAACCATACATGTATAGAGACATTCATTACATTATTCATTGTTTGTAACTGCAAAAACTTTAAAATAGGCTACATATCCAAAATGAGGACATGGTTAAATTAATTTTGGCAAGGAAAAGCCTGATATATATGGATTGATGTGGTAAGTTCACTTTGAGGTACTTTTGAATTTAAGTCAGATTAGAGAATAATATTTAGTAAGATCACATTAATGTTTTATATACGCACACATTTCCAATGACTGAAAAGATATACTATTAAAAATGAATGTGGTTATCTCTAACACAGCAGAGTTGGGGAGTACAGTCTGAATTGTGTAATTTTTTATAATGAGCATTTATTATTTATATGAAAAATATTTACATTTTGAAGAGAAGAAGAAATATTTCTCTTTTTGATAAAGTCTGGAACTCCTCTGAAGAAAGCAGTCTTCACGCACAGCTGAGAAGCCTTAAAAGAGGCTCAAATAATCAAGTTGGTTTCTTCCCCAGCCTTCCTGCAAATCAGAAGTGGGGAAATGCAGTAACATTTTCAAAGCACCAAAAACCAAAACCAAACAAACAAAAATCAAAGGCAGCTTAGTTTTCCTCATGAAACTACAGTTGGCTTGTGCCTGAATCACAAAGTGAAGCTTTCACCTGGTCCTCCAAAAGTTCCCCCGGCTCTCAAGCCACCGCTCACCCAAAGGACAGGCAGGCTGGGACTGAGAAGCAAAGTTCTGAGCGACAGTTAGGGGAGTGGCAGTTGGAGCTTGGGGTGGTCCAGGGACCCCACAACCTAGGAGAGGGGCTCTAAGCCCATCTGCCGGGTCTCATAATGGCCAAATAGTCACAGCCAATGAATGTACTTCATGCTGAGTCTCAGGAGGCCTACACCTGAATATCCAAAACTGATTCCGTGTCAGGGACTGTCCTGAAGCCTTAGCAAAAGGCTCCTGGAGGACAGGGCATCTTCCCCAGCACGTCATCACTTCTCCCAAGCAGAAGGAAGATGCTTATGAAACTCCGCCAGGGATTCTGTTCAACTCTTTCAAATAAGTAAGACTTGTTTATGATAAAGCAGGCGTTAGTTTTTCTGATGGATGATGACAACGCTGCTGCCTCCCATGGTACAGGGAGATGTCCACCCCGGGCTGCAGGCCAATGAGGAGCCAGGGAAGCCCGATTCAGGCTGTTTGGTGAGAGAAGTCAGATGACGAGGTGGGGGGTAGCAAGGAGGGGAATGGGAGCAGACACTTGTCCTGAATGGAGACTGTTGCTGAGAAAAGGCTCATTGATACATTAACCCACTTATTAAACTGCTAATTTAGTATGTGCCTGCTTTGTGCAAGGCATGGGAAAGTAGAAGAGACAAAAGAGAAACAAGACAAACTTCCCTTCGTCCACACGCTCATAGTCCAGTGAAGAAGATACAGGTGCAAAGATGTACCCTAGGCAGCAGTCCCCAACCTTTCTGGAACAAGGTCTGGTGCTCCTATGAGAATCTAATGCCCGAAAATCTGAGGTGGGGCTGAGGCAGTGATGCTAACGTTGGGAAGTGGCTGACAATGCAGATGCACTTGCTCGCCTCCTGCTGTACAGCCTGGTTCCTAACAGGCCATGGACCGGGTACCAGTCCACGGCCCAGTGGTTGGGGACCCCTGCCCTGGGGTAGAAGAAAGGATAAATCATAGCAAGAAATAGCTATTTGAATCAGAGGCTTGGAGAAAGGAGGTGTGGCTTCTGGGCCAGAGGCTTCCCGAAGGAAGTGATGCATGAGCTGATTCATGAAGATGGGTAGGGTCAGTTGTGAAGTGTTGGGAGGAAGCGTATTCCAAGCAAAGAGAACACCCGGAGCCAAGGGAACCATGGGGCGCATATGCAAAACAAGAAGGAGTTCTGTTAGCTTATAACATTTAAGGTATGAGTACAGTGGGAGTGATGCCCCTCCTGAGGATAAAAAAGGAAAAAGGTAAGCAAGAACATCTGCCTGGGCCCTCTTGCCTCGCACCCCCTTACAGTTTCATAGGTCTCACTCATTCTCTCTCAGTCCAGTCCACAACGTCTCTCTTTAGTTTTCTATGTTAATAGGCAACTTGACTTAATTATGTTTTTTCCAACATTACTTGTGGGAGGGGGAGGTGTTACTAATGACTTGACCAGTTTGGTCAAAAGAAACAGTGCTCCCTCTTCCTCCTCCTGTCTTACTAGCCTCGGGGGTGACATTAATCAGGCACTTGCCAGTTGTAAAATTTGCTTACGATCTCACGTGTACTAACTCATTGAACCCTTGCATCAACCTTGTGAGGTGTGTTATGACAGGTAAGTAAACTAAGACTCGGTGGCAGAATGTCCCTGAAATATTCAGGACAAGAGTAGGAGTGGTCAAGGAATCCTGCACTCACCAAGACACACAATGTGGTGAATAGTATTTCTTTGAAACCAGCTTGATATATTTTATGCATCTGCTCTTTTTTATTTATTTTGAGTTTTAATTAATGAACTATGCAATACCAAAATTATGCAAATTAGCCTACATATTGATACTGATAATCCCCTGGGGAACTCTGCTTTATTTCTTAGTGTTAATTTTAAGACCTTGGGAGGTGTTTATTTCTGTCTTCACGGCTCGTGCGCGCGCTCTCTCTCTGTCTCTGTCTCTCTCTGTCTCTCTCTCTCTTTTTTCTCTCTCTCTGTCTGAGATCTCTCTCCAGGGACCTGGCCACTGTAGCTCATGCGCTTCCTGAAGCACCAAGGAGGGAATGGGGGATTGGGTCAGAGCTATCCTTAACAGTGGCTTCTTGAGCTCTTTTCTCCTGCCCGTTTCCCTCACCTCCCATCTTGACCCCTGCCCCAGTCACCTTCCCAGCCTAGTAGTCCTATTTGTCCTCACAACACAGTACTCTAGTTCACTCGAGTACATCTGCACAAGAGTTTTGTGATGCCACTTTCCTGCTTGGAGGAGAAGCCCCACTTATTGACTTAGATCTATGTGCCAAGAGCAATGACACACTGATTAAATCTTCACACAGCCCTGAGGCAGGCAATACCATCCTCGCTTTACCAAAAAAACTGAGCTGCAGTGAAAGGGTTCAGTTGCCAGTCCTTGAACCAGGTACTGTCCACTCTACACCACTACCTCCAGCTGGTAGAGGGTTTTGAGGGCCAGAAAAACTGCCTTTATTTCCTTTTCTATTTAATACTTTCTCCTCACTTCCTGTTTCTCCTAATTAAAAATGCTTCATCCGATGAAAAAATTTCTAACAGTGCAAAAGGGTGCAAAATGAAAAGTGAAAGTCTCCCTTACTCATCACCTCTGTTGGCATCAATTGTCAAAAGTTTCTTGTCTAAATGACTAAAAGAATGTATGCCTCACACACATATAGCTTCTAAATTTACACAAAGTAATCTCTTTTTAAAAAATTTTATGTTGAAGTATAATTGACACATAATATTATATAAGTTCAGGTGTACAACATAATGATTTCATATTTTATAGGTTGTGAAACGAGTACAGCAAATCCTGTTAACATCCAACACCAGAGTTACAAAACATTTTTTCTTGTGATGGGAACTTATAAGGTCTACTCTTTTAGCAACTTTCAAATATGCAATACAGTATTATTAACTATAATCACCATGCTGTACATTACGTCCCCTTGACTTATTTATTTTATAACTGAAAATGTATATATTTGATCCCCTCTACCTATTTCACCTACCCCTACCTCTGGCAACCATCAATCTGTTTCTGCATCTGTGAGTTGTTTCTTTCTTCTTTCTTTCTTTCCTTCTTTTTCTTTCTCTTTCTTTCTTTCTCTCTCTTTTTAGATTGCAAATGGCACGTGAGATCATATAGTACATGTCTTTCTCCTGACTTATTTTACTTAGCATAATGCCTTCAAGATCCATCCATGTTGTTGCAAATGGCAAAATTTCCTTCTTTTTTATCACATTGTGTGTATATGATATGTGTGTATGTGTGTGTGTGTGTGTGTGTGTGTATTCCTTTTTCTTTATCCATTAATCCATTGATTAACACTTAAGTTGATCCATATAGGTGATATTGTAAATAATGCTGTAATGAACATGAGGGTGCACATATCTTTTCAAGGTAGTATTTTCATTTTCTTCAGATAAATACCCAGAAGTGGAATAGCTGGAACATGTGGTAGTTGTATTTTTAATTTTTTTGAGGAAACTCCATACTGTTTTCCATAGTGGCTGCACTAATTTACATTCTTATCAACAGTGTACAAGGGTTTCCTTTTCTTAACATCCATGCCAACACTTATTTCTTGTCTTTGTGATAATAGCCATTCTAATAAGTATGAGGTGATATGATATCTCATTGCAGTTTTGATTTGCATTGCTCTGATAATCAATGATATTGAGCATCTTTTCAGGTATCTGTTGGCCATCTGTATGTCTTCTTTGGGAAGATATTTATTCAGATCCTCTGCCCATTTCTAAAACTCAGATTGTTTTTTTGCTATTCAGTTGTAAGAATTCTTTATATATTTTGGATATTAATCCCTTATCACATATATAATTTGCAAAATATTATCTTGCATTTGGTAGGTAATCTTTCCATTTTGTTGATGGTTTCTTTTGCTGTGCAGAAGCTTTTTTAGTTTGATATTTTCCACTTATTTACTTTTGCTTTTAATGTTTCAAAAAAAAATCATTGTCAAGACTGATGTCAATGAGCTTACCACCTTTATTTTCTTCTAGGAGTTTTATGGTTTCAGGTCTTAACATTCAAATCTTTAGTCCATTCTCTGTTGATATCTGTGTATGATAGAAGACAGTGGTCCACTTTCATTCTTTTGCATGTGGCTGTCCAGTTTTCCCAGTACCATTTATTGAAGAGACAATCTCTTCAATAAATGATCATTATATATTCATGGCTCCTTTGATCATTATATGTTCTTGGCTCCTTTGTTGTAAATTAACTGACCATATATGTATGAGTTTATTTCTAGGCTATTCTGTTCCATTAATCTATGTGTCTGTTTTTATGCCAAAACCATATTGTTTTGATTACTATAGTTTTGTAATAGAATTTGAAATCAGGAAGTGTGACACCTCCAGCTTTGTTCTTCTTTCTCAAGATTGCTCTGGCTATTTGGGATCTTTGGTGGTTCCATACAAATTTTAGGATTATTTGTCCTATTTCTATGGAAAATGCCATTGGAATTTTGATAGGTTTTACACAAGTCTAGATTGCTTTGGGTAGCATGGACACTTTAATAATATTAACTCTTTCAAGCCATGAGCACAGAATAGTTTTCCATTGACTGTGTCTTCCTCAGTTTCTTTCATTAATATCTGATAGTTTCCAGCATACAGGTCTTTCACCTCCTTGGTTAAATTTATGGCTTTTTTCCCCTCTTAATTATATCTGAGATCTTTTCATATCAGCACATATAAGAGCTTTGAATAGTTTCCCATATCACTCAGAATAAAATACAAAGTCCTTACTTTAGTGGACATAACCTTGAGGCCAAAGCATGACAAAGATACTACAAGAAAAAACATTATAAGCCCACATCACTCATGAATATAGATGCAAAAATCTTAAAATATTAGTAAATCAAATCCAGCAATCTATGAAAAGAAAGTGCATCACGACCAAGTTGGATTCATTCCAGGAGTTTCAATGTTATTTTAACATTCAGAAATCTGTGTAACCTACATATTAATAGATAAAGAAGAAAAAGCATTATGATCATCTCATAGAGAAAACTATTTGATAAAATTCTACACATTTGTAATGGAAATAGGAATAGAAGAGAACTTCCTTAACCTGACAAAGGGATTCTATAAAATCCATGGTGTTAAAAGTCGGTATAGTGGTTATCTCTGCATAAAGGGCAAGCTGTGGGGAGGGGGGGCACATTTGGTAGTAATGATCTATTTCGTGATTTGGTTGCCCATTCGTGGTTACTTTGTGATAATCAAGCTGTGCAGGAATGATTTGGATGCTTTAGAGTACAAGCATTATACTTCATTTAAAAATGTTGTAAAAAGTTTTTCAAGGAAAAAAAATGCAGTCCTTCCTGATTATCTCAGAAGGGTAGAGGGGTTGTGGGAGCTGTCAAGGACAGGAGATGGAGATTGGCGGGATGAGAATGAAGAAAACAGGGTGTACATGTGCTGTACAAAGTTTTCAGTGAAGAGGAGTAACTTGGAGATGAGGTGCAGAGGTGAATACATTACCAGAAGGCGAAAGAAATTAGGGAGTATGGAATTTAATACCTAGATGCCCCTCGCAGAGTGAATTTTTCTAAGATGAGGAGACAACACATTTTACCTATTCTCCTTAATCACTTTTACAGTTGATCTTAATCCCCATAATGGCCCGGGAAAGTAGTTAATATTATTTTGTTTTACTATTGGGGAAACCTAGACTCAGAGCGAGGATGACTGAGCCACAGCCCAGGCCCCAGGACTGCTCAGAAGGCCTGTCTGGATGTGATGCAAAGAGCAGCCACCCTGTTGGCCGCCAGTACAAATCATGGTCCCTCCGTTGATCATCAGTTAACAGTAAAATAGGAATAGTATCTCCTTCCAAGGTTATAATAAGCACTAAATGAGATTTTGTGACATCATAGGCATTCAATACCTTTTTCTCTCCCATGCCAACATATTCATCAAGATCTCTCCAAAGATATGGAGTCCAAAAAAATCCAAGATCATGAAGACAATTATGCAACCACCACTCTACCAAGTGGAGCTAAGGAGAGCCTCATTTTCCCGGTGAGGCTTGTACTGACTAGACATTAATAGAGGAGGGGGCTGGCTTTTCATAATAAGCTTGTCCTAGGCCAGCCGTTCTCAATGTGGTCCAAGGAGGTTCCCAAGAGACTTTCAGGGGGTTCTCGGGGAAAAACTGTTTCCCAACAATGTCAAGCCAGTTATTTGCCGTCTCCTCTCTTATTCTCTTGCTGGCATAGTAGTCAGAGACTAGAGGACATATGACATCACGCAACGGCAAACGACGTGTGCTTGAACGTGTGCTTGACATCTTAGGCTTTAAATGTGTTTCAACTCCTAATACATATATATCTATAGGTATGTGTCAGAATTAGGAAATAAAAATACAGGAGCCAGTTAAATTTGAATTCCAGATAAACACGGATATTGCATGGGATACAATCATATTAAAATATTATTCATTGCTTATCTGAAATTTAAATTTAATTGGACGTCCTGTAACTTCCCCACCATTCCTAAGCCTATAGCCAAAAAGTTTGCAAACCGCTCGGCCAGGAGACAGCAAGCTCAACCGGAGCACGCTCCTGGTAATTCCGGATGCGGCACTTCCGGTCAGGCAGCCGGCCAGCACGGCAGGGCCCCGCCCACCGCCGGAAGCCTCCGCCGGGCCTCCGCCAGGCTTTCCTCCTAGCCCGGGCCCCGCCCCGACCCAGCTCCGGGAGCCTCCGGGTGCCTCCTGCGGCCCGGGGTAGCGTGGGGCGCGGAGGCGGTGGGATCGGCTTCCTGCCTCCAGGGGGCAGCGACCGCGGACCGATCCCTGCGTGACCAGCTTGGCGCCCGCGCCGCTCTCCCTGTCGCTGGACGTGGCGGGCCGACCAGCGGGCGGCCACGGTCGGCGGTCGCCATTCCCGTGTCGCTGCGCCCGCGGGGGCCGCCCGAGTCGGCCACGATGCCACTGGGCCTGAAGCCCACCTGCAGCGTCTGCAAGACCACGTCGTCTTCCATGTGGAAGAAAGGCAGGCAGG
>NW_006436282.1:596750-614880 GCF_000325575.1 Pteropus alecto
GCAGGTGAGCTCCTCCGGCCGCTTCCGCCGGCGCAGGCCGACCCGGGGCGAGGTGAACGGCGGCCGAGTGGGTGGGGAGGGGCCGGGCCTCCGGGATCGCTATGCCCCTGCTGGACAGGGCCGCCACCCTTCATTCCTTGATGAGAGGTTAACTGGTTTGGCCCATTCTCAGCACCTTTTTCTTGTGAGAAATTGAAAGTCTAAAGAAGTAAGGCAATTAAAAACTCCTCAGAAATCTCCCCATTGTAGTAACATTTTGGGTAGCAACCAGACATCTCATTATCCAAACATACACAGACGTAAACAGGGTCATGCTACTGGACTTCTTCCTGGTAATAAAGGCTATTTTGTCATTATGTTATTCATATTATGTCATTATTTAAAACGGCAGCATAAGTATCCATTGTAGGAGACGGGATACCGACCCGTTGTCTGGTGTTGGAGGATTGAGTTAAGAGTTTTTTCTGTTGTAAATACAAATAGGTAGTTCTTCACTTGGCCTAGGCTTACTCCTCCTGTCTTTTGCCCTATTGCAAGCAGCTCAGAGTTTGTTAGAGGCTCTGAAGATGCTGGTCTAGGGCCCTCACTGTAGTCAACCCAGTTCATGTGATTACCCAGCATGAAAAGAAAATGCACACTCTAACTTTTTTAATGTCCATATAAAGTGTATATTCTGGGATCCTTATAAGATGGTTGTATCGGGACAACAGCCTTTCTACACTTTTTATTTCTTTCTCTTTTTTTGTTTTTTAATTGTTCTGTGTAACAGAGTAAGCAGGAAATTCACAGGAGGTCTGCTCGGCTCAGAAACACTAAATACAAATCGGCTCCAGCTGCTGAAAAGAAAGTTTCCACTAAAGGAAAAGGGAGAAGACATATTTTTAAGTTAAAAAATGTAAGATGATCGTGGACAGTGTCTTTTACTGTAATGGCATTGTGTGTGTAGTGTGTCTTGCCACTGCCTTCATCTCTCACCTTTGAACTTTGACTTTCCTGGGAGCTCTTCTGTAGTATTCTAAGGAGTGGTCCAGACTGTCTGAAGACGCTGAGCTCTGTTGCAGGAGGCTTACTGTTTATAAAGTTAATAATACCCTTTCTCTTTTTTTAGCTTTTATTTTTCTTCTGGAAAATATAAAATATGAGTCTGAAAGAAACATAAACCGTGGGTGCATTGTATTGGGTTCTTTAGGCAAAGGATTATGGTTCTTGGTATGGCCAGTTACACTAGGAAAACTTTTTTCATTTTTTAAAGATCTAAGTAAATAATACTGGAACTCACTCATTTCCATATTTGCTTTATAGCCCTAGAAAATGTTTCTTACTGACTTATGATCAGTTTGATGAATATGAATTAAAAATTTTACTAAATATCTCCTGCTGTAGGAAAATAGATGGTTGAAAGACTCGTGCTGGGGATGGTTGAAAGCACATTTTTGGTGCAGTAGATTCTCATTGTCTTTGTAAATACAAGGAGGCGCTGGTCAAACACTATGCATTCTAGACTAGACTATTTTTTTAAAGCTCAGTATGGTATTCATTCTTTTCAGAACAGGAATGGTTGACTTACCAGTAAAGGCATTTCTGAAGTTGGGCATATTTGTAAAACACAAAAGGGCCCTCCAGTATATCGTGCAGATTGTGGATTCTTATCGAGAGTAGTTGTCCCTAATTTTTTAAGATTTTAATAAATTAATTTTCTAAAAATCAGGCATTTGTTGACTAGATAAAACATGTTAAGTAAATATTCATTTGATTATAGTTGTTTCATTTAAACATATGTTTTCCTCAAGTATCTGCTAATATGTTGTCTGCAGTTTTTTAATATCAATTTCTCTAGCAACCCCTCCAAGGATGATAACCAAGCCATGTCTGGGGAGGCCTTTTTTTTTTTTTTTAGGCAAGGCAACCCTTGGTTTACCTCACAGATTGCAAGGACCTTGTCAGTTTACAATCCCTTATTTTTTTTTAATTTTTTACGCCTACAGCACCTGGTCTTCCTAGGTGGTCTCCCATCTAAGTACTAACCGGGACCGACCCTGCTTAGCTTCCAAGATCAGATGGGATCAGGCTTGTTCAGGGTGGCATGGCCGTAGATGAGGCCTCCTTTCTGTGTTGTGGCATGAAAGTATGTATTGTAGCTTAAGAACGGAGTTCAGTGATGGTTGGGTGGTGGCAGATTACTAAGAACTCTGAAGGAAGTTTCTTTTAGCCTTAGTTCAGGCTTGCTAGAAAATTAGTTCCAATGGTATTGAGTATCATAGCCAGTTGCATAGTTAATTTGAGATGGAAAATGTCTTCTAGGAGAGACACTTTTTCATTTTTTGTTCAGCTACTCATTTTTTATTCCACTTCTGTCATGCTCAGGCCATTAGAACCAGTATATTTTTATAACTAAAATGTTAATGTGTAATAAATCTGAGAGGGCTTGTGTTAGCTCTCAGCAGCATAATCAGAAGAAGCTTTTCTTCTGGTTCTCAGCAATTTTTAAGCTAATGGTAGCAGAAATAGCAGTGGAAACATTCAGACTGTGCTTTGCCACAACATCCAGAAAATCATTTATCTTTTTATTGCAGTTTTGTCACCAAACAACAAATTTAGTATTTCTCAAATTACAGAACTCTGATAATATGGCTGGGAAAATGCCTGTACACACAAACGCACATACACAATATGTCTGTTTAATATTTTTACTTTTTTTTATAGCCCATCAAAGCTCCTGAGTCAGTTTCCACAATAATCACTGCAGAATCAATCTTCTACAAGGTAAATATATCTGTGGAGTTACTGAAGGACAATTTAGGCCTACTATATAATGTGCTTCTGAAATGTTAGGTTAGTCTGAAGGCTTCTATTTTTCTGTAAAAAGTATGATTGCGGGTGTTCTTTCCTAAGCTTTTTCCCCTAGAGGTAGCTGTTATAAAACATCTCTTCCAGTGCTGAGGTGGGAGGGGAAGTTGCCTATTGAAATATGAAATGAGGATCTTAAGAATTTTTAATGCAGATTATGAGAATAGTCTTTAAAATGCTAATGTGTGGTATGCAGCTGTGAAAGAGTGAGCCATCCTAGTCAATATGGTGGCAGGGAAGGGTGAGGACAGAGGCAGGATTTAGTCTAGTAGAGGATGTGGACTCTCATGTCTAATGGGCAGAGTAGGCACAGAGATTCTAAAGTGCTCTTAATCAGAGTGGCAGAATAAGGGCAGAGGGGATTAACACTTACTAGAAGTCCATAGAGTCCAAGATGTTTTGGTAAAACAGAAGGTCAGGTTTTTAGGGACAAAGGTCAGGTTCGCTGTGAACATTTGATACGTTAGTGAGAGGTGACATTTTGTTATTTTTGAACCAGAAAACTGGGAAAGCAATTGGAACATAGAAAAGGTCTCTAAGGCCTGGGAGGCCTGGCACAGGCAATAACCATTAAATACTGTCACTGAGGGGCAGCGGTGTGAGTTAGCGCTTCATACCTGGCTTCAGTGCGCCAGACATTGGGAAAATCAAAACTTCATACTCCTTGAGTATACCTTGTTTTTTGGTAGCCCAGAATCTAAACAGTCTTTGCATAGGCAAACATCTCCTATACTGCCAGCATTTCATAAAACTGTTAATAACACATGGCTGAAGTTTAGTATGTGCTTGCTATTTATCAGGCACTGAGGTGAGCATTTCACATGCTTTATTTTATTCAAGCTTCTCCGTGAAGTGGTTACTGTTATTCCCATTTTATGGTGAGGACATGGAGGTACAGAGAGGTTAATTAGTCCAAAATCACATAGCCGACAAGTCATGGAGTGAAGCAGTCTGATGCCAGAGTCCAAACCTGGCTCTACTGCTTGGCAGGTGGTTGTGTGACTGGGCTAGAGCCTACCTCTCTAATGTTTCTTCATCTATAAAATAGGGATCGTATGTAGAAACTACCTCAGTGGGTCAAATGAGATTATGTTTGTTGAGCACGTAGCGCAGAGTAAGCACTCAATAGTAAAAATTATCATCATCACATTTTCACATTTGTGCATTACCTTCACAGCTGAACATACAGTTTATAGATTAAGTCCAGAAGGAACTGGTCGAGCCAAGGACTTAGTGTGCTAATGATTTCTAGGCATTTCTCAATGGAAAGGCATGTGAGACCTGTTATCGCAAGTATCAGTAATTTATCACTGTTTACCACCCTTGTTTATTAAATAATAAGGACAAAATGCAACACTCAAGTAATGCTGCAAGTACCCAGTATTGCAGAAGCTGTCACAGCAGTGCCGCTACAGGTAGCACCATGGTGGGCAAAGTTAAGTCATTGCCAGCTGCTAAACTAGAACCCAGATCAGGCATGCAAGAGGCAGCTGAGTGGGAGCCATTGGGTATGATGGCCATGAGTGTGGACACCAAAGACCCAAAATGGTTAAGTGACCTCCCCAGAACACTTCAGTGGCAGAACAGCCCATGAACTCAGGTTACTCCTAATCCAGTGTTTTTCAGTAAATTGTGTTGACCTTTTTTATTTGTCAGAAACTCTGAAACATCCCTGCAAATGAGGGGGACTCCTTAGATCAAGTGCCTTAGTCTTGTTTTATGTGTTTTTTATATACACACACACACACACACACTAATATATATATATGAGTGTGTGTGTGTATGGTGGAAATTAGCACCTACTGGAATGTGGTGTTTTTGGAATCTTACTAAGACATTGTCTTTGCCTTGCAGTTCTGCTTTCACACTATTATGTATTTTGAATTAATATTCATTCAGCATATATTTGAGTGCCTATGATAAGCAAGGGCCCATTTTTATGTGTGTGAGAAATATAATCATTTATAATTTGGGAAAAATGATTATACATATAGACAAAAAGAAGGCACAAATGCAAACCATTTATATGATAAATAATTTAGAACTTTGGTGTAGTGGCAAGAAGGACCAGCCGATGATGGATATGAACTAGCAAGGAGCAGATTGTGGCCCAGATTGTTGCATCTGGATCACTATGCCCATCCATAGTGACCCAGATGCAACAGTCACCCTTAGACACATTGATGAAGGGTCTACCTGGAGAAACTCCTGGCCTGTCATTTGTGTCACAGCTTAATTACTGGAAATATTTTCTCAGAACCATGTTTATGGTTGAGGTACATACCCCAGCAGCTTTACCTGCTGTCAGGGCCCTGTTTCGAGGAAAGCAGTGATGAATCACACCTGCAGATTGGGTCCTACAATTGAGAGTATGGCCTGCTGAGACTTACACCCACCTAAGGAGGTTCTGAGTGTCATAAATATTTGGATCAGCCATATGAGTGTTCAAAGGAGAGATTATTTCTAGTTCAAGACCCAGGAAACAGGATGTGGACAGAGGGCAGAGGCTTGAATGCAAGATGTGTACAGATTATTTAGCTGGGTATGAAATAGAGCAGGGAAAGACATGAAGTCTTGAACTCCAGAAATACCAGACATTGTCTTGGGGGAGGAAATTAAAGTGAATAGGAGGGGAAGAGACAAGTGCCAATGAGACTGGGGAAAGGTGGTAAATTGAGGGTAAACTTATTCTGAAGACTGATTATAATCAAAAGAGTCATTTCTTTGGTTTCAATTTATGGCATTTCTTTTCCTTAATGTATGGTTGAGGAGGAAGATACATAGTGTATATTCTCTCCAGATAAGCACTGATTTTCATGACAGTACAGGGATAGACTGCTGAGCTAGTGTAGGCACTTTGGCAGCAGTTCTGCCTTATGTAGCTTTCAGGGAGTCACTTAACCTTTCTGCAGCTTAATGGCTCTAGCCAAAAAAAGTAGGGATAGTACTGTTGTGATAGAAAATCAAAATATTTTTATAAACAAATGTTTTTTTCCAGATGCAAGTTTGTGTGTATGTGTAATTTCTTCATCCAAAAGTGAAACAACTTTAGGATTGACATCAACCATTACTCCATCTCAAAGACCTTTTATTGGCCACTTTGTAAGCTCTTGCTTTTACATTAGGGAAATTTCAGTTGATAGCTGTGGTGCTGATCTATTTATTTTAAATATGGGATTATCTTCTGTTTCCCCTAGGGAGTATATTACCAAATTGGAGATGTTGTTTCTGTGATTGATGAACAAGATGGAAAACCCTACTATGCTCAGATCAGGGGTTTTATCCAGGACCAGTACTGTGAGAAGAGCGCAGCACTGACATGGCTCATTCCCACTCTTTCTAGCCCCAGGGACCAGTTTGATCCTGCATCCTACATCATAGGTGAGTTTGACAAGTGGTACAGGTTCTTGAACCCAATTAAGTCTCTGTTATTATGTATAAGAATGCATTAGTCTGCTTGGGCTGCCATAACAAAATACCCCAGACTGAATGGCTTACACAGCAGAAATTTATTTTCTCATGGTTCTGGAGGCCAGATGTCTAAGATCAGCATGCCGTCAGGGTTAGTTTCTGGTGAGAGCTCTCTTCCTGGCTTGTGGACCCCCACCTTCTTGTTGTGTATGCTCCTGGAGTCTCTTATAAAAACGCCAATCCTATGGGATTAGAGTGCCACTCTTACAACCTCATTTAACCTTAATTACCTCCCTAAATGCCTTGTCTCCAAATACCATCATATTGAAGATTAGGCCTTCAACATATGAATTTGGGAGGGATACAATTCAGTACATAACAAAGAAGCATAAGTATCGTTAAGTACAATAGAGAACTTTATAGGAAATATGAAAGATGTTTTATATAGCTAGGATTTTGAGTTAGGGCAGTATGCACCTCTTAAAATGTGATATACATAAGATTTTTCTGAGTGACTCAGGATTAAATTCTTTTATTTTTTAACTCAGGATTAAATTCTATTAAAAGAATTTATTTGCTCAGGAACTAGGTTATTTAGGTTACTTATCAAAACCTACTCAAAAATTATTTCTAAAGGAACAATCATAGTTATTTCTAGAATCTCACAAATTCTCAATATGCGTCCTTCTACTCGTTACACAGATCATTCTAGACCTTTTTTAACATATCGTTGGTAATTGAAATGGCAGCCACTATACTGATTAATTTCAACGCTGCCAAAAAAATAGGACAAACAGTTCTTTACATAGACTCACAAGAAGTTACTGATTAATAAAATTTTGAAAGTGTTCAGAGTTTTTAAGTTACTCTGGACTTTTCAGCCTTTCTGCAATGAGCATGTATTACTTTTGCATTCTGAGGAAAAAACATAAAATTTTTTCAGAGAGAACTCAGGGACAGTTAACATACCACTGTTATTCTCACCTGCATGTCAAGTTCGATACATGACCAAACAGTTTTAGTCTTCTGCTTGTAAGTACGTAGAAGAATGGACTTTCACTTATCTGATCTATTGGATAGGAGTCTCAGCAGAGGCAGTGATGCGACAGAATCACCTCTGGGTCTTCTCTCCCACCTCCTCTTCCTAATCTTGATTCCAGAGCACAAACTCTGGAGCCAGCCTATCTGGGTTCATAGCCCATATACTTACTAGCTGTGTGATCTTGGGCAAGTTCCTTAATCTTTCTTGCCTCATTTTTCTCATATGTGAAATGGGAATAAGAGGGCTTTTATGAGGGTTCAAAGTATTGATATGTACAGTACTAAGAACAGTACAGGCATATAATAAACACTATCTAGGCTAAATATTTTTAGAATCTTTTCTGCATTGAGTCACTGTTTTGGGGAGAATGGTATATTCCTTAAGCAGTTAAGGTAGAATAATGATAGAGTGACTTCAGAGTAATAAATGTTCCCAAGGCTAATGTCAGGTCACCAACAGAGTTGTTTCTCCTAGTGTCTAGGAATTTTAACATTTTATGATAATGATACATATGTTTGAAAATATGTTTCACCTTTCCATTGGCCACCTTTAGGACCAGAGGAGGATCTTCCAAGGAAGATGGAATACTTGGAATTTGTTTGTCATGCACCCTCTGAATATTTCAAGTCACGTTCATCACCATTTCCCACAGTTCCTACCAGACCAGAGAAGGGCTATATATGGACTCATGTTGGACCTACTCCTGCAATAACTATTAAAGAAACAGTTGCCAACCATTTATAGTTTAAAAAGTAAAACTGGATTTCCAGTTATCTTCTATTCATACCACTATAAGATATGCCCATGTTAGAATGTAATTCTTAGATGGAAAAACAAAAAAGTTTTTTCCCTACTACCCAGTAATCATTTTACTAGTTACTTGGAAAACTAAAAAGGATAGAAAATAATTAAATATATTTTTAAGTAAATTGTTACATCCTGTAGGTGTATTTTCCCAGACAAGGGCTGGAATGTCCAAGGAAACCATCAGGAACGTAGTGTTTTTCTCCATAATTTATTTCTAGAAACTTGAGTCCATTTTATATTTTGCTATAAGAACAAAGTATTAATTAAAGTTTGGATTTCTGGCCAAGGATTGAACCAAATGTAGCTAAGACCAAGAAAATGCTATGGCAGACTGTTGACTTCTTTAACCTAAAGGAAAATGGTGGATAATTTTATTAGCCCAGGCCTTTTAAAACTTTCATCTAAAAAATAATTAATTTAAAATTTTTTTCATCTAATTCTTCTGTAGCAAACAGATTCAAAATCATTTTGTTGATCTTAATATCACTGTTCTCGCCGACCTTCTCAGTCAAAACAAGGCTTCCAATCAAACCATAAAATCTTGTAGTGCAGTCAGCTTCATCAAACATATACTCTTCATGTTTTAAAAAGGATTTCATTTGGTGGTTTCTTGGCTGCTTTAGAACAACCACTGAGCAGTCATAAAAATGATTATTAGTCAACTATAATTAAAAAATAAATGTAAAAAAATGGTTTAAAATTTTTTTTAAGTGGTTAATAGATTATTAGCATTGACATAGTTTAAAAAGTCTGCCCCAAAGTTAAACCACTTGCTATGAACTCACAATAATAGGCCTGAAACAGTGCCTTGCACTTGGAAGGCCTGTTGTATATGAAATTGTCCAGAATTCAAGTACAGGTTTACTTCAAGTGCAAGTCAGCCAAGTAAGGGAGCAACATTGTGAAAACAGGAAGAAGTGTAGATTGCACACACTTGCCTCCTCTCCTGACTTAACTAGTATTTTCAACCCCAGAAACATTGTCAGAATCTAATTTAATCATAATGATTTTGTGTTGTAGCACCTTTAACTATTACCCTTTTCTACAGTTATGGTTCGTGTGTTGGAAATAAGCAACTATCGATAGTTCTATGTACATAGTTAGCTCTCTGTATATAGTTATCTCTCTGTTCACAGTAATGACAGTAAAATTGATTGTAAATACCATTGTAAAAAGCTGTCTAAATGCTAATCAAACTTTTGGATTAAAATGTATTTTTCACAATGTATTTACTTTGGATTTATTTCATTTAAACAAATAGGGCCATCTATCAAAAAATGGTATAGATAGAAAACTGCGGTGTTGTAGTATTCATAAGTTGGAGTGACAGGTTCATCATCAGTATGTAATAGATTTTAGGAAAATCAAAGAATGGCTGATTGAAAAAATGAATTCTTAAGATATTTATTAAAGTGAGGAAATATTTAAAAACTAGAGTAGTACTGACCTTTTGTTTATAAATTGGTAGATACTTGTGTAGTATCTTTTAAAATAAATATTGGATTTTCACTTTCTTCTTCATTAAACACCAAAGGCTCCCATTGCTTACAGGGTAGATTCATACCTTTTTCCTTGTTATGGAAGGCTTGCCTTGATACGGCCCTGGTCTGTATTCCCAGCCTTGTCTCCCTCTTCTCAGCAACACTGTGATATTTCCTCCTGACACCCTCCTTGTTTTTTTTGGTTATGAGGCCTTGTTCATCCTATTCTCTCCAACTCACCAAAGGTTTTTCCTAAGGCCCTCAAATTCTCTCTCTCATGAGACCTTTCCAGATTCCCATGACTCCTTGAAATCAGTTTCTCTCCTGTTCTGTTAATTGCATTTAAGTTTCTACTTTTGTTGCCCCCATCCCGCCCCAGTGTTCCCTGGAAGACGGAGATGGTGTATTTTATTTACCCATCTTTGTAACGCCCACAGCACTTAACCCAGGTCCTCGCTTATGGGAGGTGCTTAGTATAGAGTCAGGTTAGGTGCTTTTAATTAAAATGCCTGTTGATATTTTAATACTAATTCATACTTACCTTGCCTTAAACTTCAAATTCTCTTGCGAACAACCCACTCAAGTAGAACTTCCAATTGTTATATTCCAGATTAGTATTAGTATTGTTTTTAAGCTTTAACAGAATGTTTTTAGGATGATCTTTAAGTACTTCTCTTACAGAAATACTAACATAGTAGCTGGAAAAATTATCCCAGACCATTCAAGTTCTTGGCTGTGAAAGGTATTTCCAGGACTAAAATGTTCCAATGAGAAGTTTGAATCACAATTACGTTTCAGCCGTAAGTAAATAAAATCATAAGAACAATGGATTGCAATATATATAATGCTTTTACATATGCATGTGTGTGTACAAATATACATAGATACACATACTCAGTGATGTTCTGTCATGGACCAGAAAAGGGAGGGCACCTTTGTGGATTTTGTTTTGCCACCCTGGGCATGTTTTAGGAATCGTATTTTTTTATTTCATACCAGATGTGTGACTCATACCTTTTGTAGGATGGTGTACCTCCAATATCAAAAAAAAATTAAGCCAAGAAGTCAGGGAGAAGTCAAGGAGAAACAAGAAGGAATCTGAACGACAAGAGGGAAATGCCTAAGTAAGTTATAGTGCATTTTTCTTCTTTATACTTTTCAGTATTTTCCAACTTTGCTGCAATGAGCATACATACACAGACACATATTTGTCTGCAGACTGTCCAACTAGTGGAAGGGAAGATGGACAAAGTAGAGGAGAGTAAGGACAAACTTGAAACTGCGTCAGTCTCTTCCAGACTGCCTGCGTGCTGACGCAGGCCCCAGCACCAGATGCAAAAAGTAAAAGCCTCACCCAGACTGTTTAACAGGCTCCCACAATTGTGTCAGGTAAAATCTCTATCACAGAGCCTTTATTGAACATTCCTAGTCTTCTATTTCACTGATAATTCCTAATACAGTTACTGAGACTCTGAAGAAAAGGAACTGATGTTTTTCATTATAAGCTATTTAGAATTATCTGGCCTTTTAAAAAAATATGTATTACTTGGATAAAAATTTTTAATTGAAAAGTAATGAAGGAGACCATATAGGGGAAGATGAACAGACTGGATTTTTAAAAATTTTAATCTCTGTTAAAAAAATGTGTATACAGAATTAAAAACCAAACAACTCTCCCTTCTTTTTCTTTTTTCTCTTAAAGTAGTGGAAATCATTAATCAGTATTTCTTATTCAGCATGACAGATTGGCATGAAATAATTACTCAGCTAAAGCAGAAAAGCTACAATCATAACCTCAACTTCTTGTAACATCATCACTATTTCGAATTACTCTTCACTTCTTTGTTCCACCTGTTTTACAGAAGCTGAGTAGAAGAGAGAAGGTTTATAACAAAAACATCTATCCCTATGGATAGAGAAGGTGTGAGTAAAAAAGTCAGTAACCTTAGAATAAAGGGTGAGGGGGCTCGCGCTCGCTCGCTCGCTCTCCCCGCCCCCCGCCCCCCGCCCAGAAATCCTCTCCACAAGTAGAGATAGAAAAACACTTTTATTATTGACTGAGCATTAAACCAGAATGTGATGTTCACCGAAGACAATTGGCCAAGAAATTACAAAGACAGAAAGAAACCTCACCCTTTTATCTAACCAAGCAGATACAGCCCATTACATACATGTTCTTAAGATAAATAATAACCAGTTATCAACTAAGAGAACTTGACAGCACTATTAGTCACATGCAGTTCTTCCTATCGTTACCTGGTAATTCAGGTGACCACCTATGTTAGCTAATTGACTTTATCTAGAGGGGTTTGGGGAAACAAACTCATCTTTATGATGGGAGTTACTGTTACAACCTGCCTCCCACAGAAACTGGGCAGAGTTGTGCTATCTCCTGGTGTCTATATTTCAAAGAGATGGAGTCTATGTCTTTGAGAAAGATAGTCCTACGTCATAAAGCTTTCAAAGAGATGGAGAAAATACTTATATTTACAAGTTTTCTAAGGTAAATATCCTGAAAAAGCAGGAGGAGAGGGAAATCTCTTCCCTTGTTTTAAGCAAGATAATTAAACCTCTTATTTTAAATTTGTATTTGTTTCTACAGTGCCCTCCCTAAATTTGGAAGAGGAAGCTTTTGACTCAGGCCCTTACGTCAGGGCTGCTTATTAGTACACATTGCTGTCTTTGTGAGAGTTTCGATACGCGGCCACTTCAGGATTTGACTAGAGACAGAGGGCTGGGTTCCATTCTTAACTCACCCAGGAACCTTTGGGCAGGGCCAAACCTGCACAGCCATACGCGGTAATCCTCATCATTGTGACTTTGTTAACAGGTGTAAGAGGTTCTGAATTTACAAAGGCCAAACACATAATCCTGTGCCAGAGGAAAATTCATTTTCTATTCACTCTCCTCCATGAGCACTTGTTAGAGCTTTGCACCTGGTAGGGTCAGAAACATTATCTCATTTAATTATCCTCGTTTTATATTTCAATATTTAATCATGGATTTTCAACATGTTTTTAGATTCCACTACCCTCCCCCCACCTTTATACCAGTGAATTATAAACACATTAGAATCACCTCTGGAGCTTTGAAAAACAGCAGAAATACCTGCTGCCTGAGGGTTCCACAGCAACCAATTAAATCAGAATCTATGAGAGTGAGACTGGGGCCTCACTAGGTTGCAAAGAATCTAGCAAAACTTAAAATATATAAAAAATTGTGTAAAGTTTCAGAGGTAATTGTAATGTGCAGCCAGAAATGAGACCTACTGCTTAGGCTAGTTCTCTTTTAGTATATAAAATTGAGCAGATAAAGTCTTCAATTTCTACAAAGGGAGAAGGAGATCAGGTAGTATCCCGCTTTGGGGCAATTTAGGAAGATAATCAAAGGCCTATTTATACCACGTAGCCCTGATAAAGGTATTTCGTATATGGGGGCACATAAAATGGAGGTTCACCACAAATCTAAACTTGCTCCAACTTAGGCTGCACCTACAGGAAGCACCTGTCAGAGAAACCCACTGTGCATCAATCACAAGCTCGTTCACCTTACCCTAGGAACCCGGACCTGCTAACCCTCCGGGGGAACCGACCTCGCCCGCAGCCCGGCCCGCTTTCCCCTCGCCTCCTCTCGCGCTTCAGCCAACTGCTCTTGCCCCACATCCCGGGAAGAGTGCTGGCTGCTCGTGAGGCGCGGTGCCCCGCCAGCCCGTGGCTAGTTTCCCCTGGAAAGAGGACGTCAAACTTGTTACAAAATAGTTTTAGTTTTGTAGTTTGAAAGTTTTGGCGATTAGATGGTACGCGAAGCCAGCTGCTGAGGACGCCTGGGCCTGCGCCTAGACGCGCGTGAAGGAACCACCAGCCCTCGTGTTCGCTGCCGGCGGGTCGCGCCCTGGGAGCCCCAGGTTAGCTTCTCTCTCGGACTGGGCTCCGCTTGTTGTGCGTTGTGCATTCTCAGCTCTTTGAGTTAGTTTGTCCAAATCCTTCCTGGTGGGAGATGGGGGTGTGGGAGACCTTACATTTTTCATGGCGAGACCTAGTGAGCCACAACTTTTGGGTTTGTGGCCGACCTCATCTACAAGTTAAGCAAGCGCCTTGGGGAGGTCCTGACAGGTCTCAGGAACTGTGCACAGGCCAGTAGAAAGAGATAACCCGGTTGAATTAGGATTGTTTCAACAAGAGAAATAATGGGTACGCCTCAATCTACAAAGCAAAGTGGCAGTTCTTAGGGGACTCGCTAAAACCTCAAGTCTACAGCATAAACCGCTGGGGGACTTGAGGAAATAAGACAAGAAATACAACTGTTTTGACCAATGGCACATCGAAATCTAAGTAAGCACAAGTCAGACCATTAAAAGCTATTAGGTCCACAAAAACATGGCTAAAACTAAAACCAATGGCAAGGAACTTACCGCCTATGTTTTCCTCTAGGAATTTTATGGTTTCAGGTCTTGGTTTCAGGTCTTAGATTCAAGTCCTTAATCCATTTTAAGTTAATTTTTGTGTATGGTATAAGATAGTGGTCCTATTTCATTCTTTTGCATGTGGCTGTCCAGTTTTCCCAGCACTGTTTATCGGAGATAATCCTTGCTCCATTGTATGTTCTTGGTTCTTTTGACCTAAATTAATTATCAGTGTGGGTTTATTTCTGGGATTTCATTCTGTTCAGTTGATCTAGTGTGTCTCTTTTTATGTTAATACCATACTGTTTTGATCAATATATCCTAAATTAATTATCAGTATATGTGTGGGTTTATTTCTGGGATTGCATTCTGTTCAGTTGATCTAGTGTGTCTGTTTTTATGTTAATACCATACTGTTTTGATCAATATAGCTTTGTAATATAGTTTGAAATCAGGGAGGGTGATGCCTTCAGCTTTATTCTTTTTTCTCAAGATCGTTTTGGTTGTTTGGGATCTTTTGTGGTTCCATACTAATTTTAGGATTGTTTGCTGTATGTTAAAAATGTCATTGGAATTTTGACAGGGCTTCTATTGAATCTGCAGATTGCTTTCAGTATACAGATATTTTAACAACATTCTTCCAACCCTTGAGCATGAAATAGCTTTCCATTTATTTTTGTCTTCCCAAGGTACTATCTTAACTGAGTTTAACACAACAGAGAGCTTCAGAAATCTTGCACATAAAGTTGGTCATAGAGTGTTCTCCTTGACCAATACAGAAATAGAGCTAAGTGGACAGGGTAGAATGCTGTAAGGCCATGGGTTTTGGACTCTGATGGCCAAGGTTAAATACAAGGACATTGAAATAATCTTGGACAGGTTACATTCTCAGGATATTGAGGGGATTAAATGTGATAATACATGTAAGGTGGTTAGGCACAATGCCTAGCACATGGTAAACGCTCAATAATGTTCCTGTTTACATTGTAGACAGTCCAGTTAAGTGTAACATAGAGAATAAATTTTAAATAGAGAGTGGAATATCTGATGATGCCATTCAATTCAGTTGGTGACTATTCATTCTGGTTAGGCTGGCTCTGTGCTTATTACTCACAGGTGAAAAAAAAAGTATAATAGAAAACTCTGCTACTCTCCATGGGTCTGTTTTGAAGATTTTTTTTCCTAGTAGCAGTGGTGGGTTGCAACATCAATTCCATTTTCTCCCCTCTCTCCCTTAGGATCCATGTGCATTGATCATATTATTAGTTATAGGGGGGTGTCCTCACAGCCGCGGGCCTCCCTCTCCATCAGATGCTGAGAGGGCCCCAGAGAGGAAGGATTCCGACTCCTGGGCTCATCCCCTTTGAAACCAAGGCTCTCTGGCACTGCCAGTTGCTGCCGCAAATGTTTCTGAGCTGCCAGGAGGAGGCTATGATCAGAGGCCATAGTGCAGGTTGCCCTAAAACTTTAGAAATGTGGTTAAGATTTTCACCATCCTCAAATCATAGTGAAACTTATTTAATGCTTTACTCATCAGTTGCACTGACTGATCCATGTTCAGATGTTGTCACCTGACAGTACTTATATGGTTTGTCACAGTTTACTTGGATGGAAAAAGACAACTCAAAAGGTTAAGGACTATGTTTAATTTACATGTAGGATGATATTAAAGTTCTGTAATCTCTTCAAAATTGGGAAAGGTGAGCTAATTAGATAATTGATGCAAATAATTTTATGGTTTCATTTAATTGATTTAATGGTGAATCTACTTATTCAAATTTATTGGAGATTATGAAAGCTTTCCAGATGCTACAGAATAAAAATTGCATCAAAGACAAAAGAATTATGAATCATAGATTTTATAATACCTTCAAAATTCTAGGGCATGCTTCTACTTAGATGGATTGTACTTCGCTGAGAAAGCAATAGGTTTAAAGTGGGGTTTTGTGTGTGTGTGTGTGTGTGTGTGTTCTTACTTTGCTGAGAAAGCAATAGGTTTAAAGTGGGGTTTTTGTGTGTGTGTGTGTGTGTGTGTATCTATAAATGATCATAAACTATAAAGCAATTCTGTATTCTAATACTTTCTTCCTCTTTAGGCCAATTTTTTCAATTTGTGAATCTCAACCCATGTATGGGTCAAAACTAGCATTACTAGTATGAAATAGAATAGAATAAGAGAGAGTAGAAAGTATCAGAGAACATCACCTGTGGGTATTGTTTTGTGAAACTTATTTCAGTAGTGTGCATATGTGTATCGGATCGTGATGTAAAATGTATTACATTGGGTTGTGGTTAAAGTATTTTGAAAATTGGTGGTTTAGAGCACAGCATTTTTACTTTTGTGAAGAAGCTATAGCATTCCCTTTAACTGACACTGATTCCTATAAAGTATTTTGAGTAACAGACTAGAACAAATGTCTAAGCCAAAATTCCTCATTTCAATTTTCTATCTAAAAGCCTGGGCAAAATTTCTGTGTCAGTATGTGGTTGGTGGTATTTACTATCCTGGAATCCTTTTTAGCTTTTAGGTGTTGATTTGTCTGATTCTTGGAAACTTTTTAGGAGGTTGAGGCCTATATCAATTTTGTAAAAAATGTCAGGTTGCCTAGGAAATGAATAAACTCTATGGCATAATGCCATTGTCCAATGTTTCACATTTTATATCTTTACTTTTTCTTTATACTTATGAGCATTGAGTATTTCACTGTAGGAATGTAAAATGCTCATTTATTTTAATAATCCATGCTTCTAATATCTCCTGAAACTACTGTACATGGCCAATTTCTATTGCTTTTACAATCAAAACTGATTCCTAATCAATCATATCTTCTCCGATCTAAAAAAAAAGTTAAGGGCCAAAATATTAGACTTTTTTTCTTTCCCTCTTTATTTATTCAGAAGAGGCTTATTCCAATTTCCATTGAGAAATAACAATTCACCTACAAATATTTATTTTATTTATCAAGTGACCAGTACAAGGCCCTGTTCTATATTACAGCAGTGAACAATGCATACAAAAACCTGGCCCTTTGTGGAATTTTCAATATAGTACAGAGACAACTGGATATTAAGAGGTTCCTGTTATTTTAATTAGGTTTGCCATAGAAAGCAATAACCTCAGCTAACTGCTCTGGCCTCCTTCTCTACCTAACCTTCATATGCATGCAGCTTAGGAACCCAAAGGCCATCCTCCCCACAATCCTCCCCACTCCTCTTTGTGGGAGGAAATGTCACTAAATGGACTCGGGCCTCCTGCATACAGTGTGAAACAGAATGAATAAATATATTTTTATGAGGAGTTGTGTTGCTTTTATCTTAAGGTGGAATCAGGGGTGGACATAGAGGCAAAGGCTGGGTGAGGTCTGGGATCTCTTAGAGATCAGAATTTGCCTGAGGGGCGCAGAGTCTCTAGTTCACTGAGAACAGGGGCTGTGTCTAAGAGAAGGGGCTAGGATGGGCTGGGCTGTGGTTCCGTTGGTGGTTCTCAGAGCTGTGGGCAGGTGGTGAATGGGCATATCTCCCCGGTGCCGCCTCACCCCTCCCCAGCGCTCAGGGCGTCTCTCCGCCTGTGGGCACCAGGGCCGGCGGGTGTCCTCCCCTGGACCACATCATTCTCATCCACCACTGCAGGTCGGTGAGCCTCTGCTTCCACCAGCCTGTTGATGGTCTCCAGAGTCTCATGCAGGAAGCACTTGAGGACGCCCTCAAAGTAATGTGATTGATGTTGCTGGGCTTCGGTTACTGACACATCTAGGTTGCTGAAGGTCTTTTCTGCTGCCAGATGGACCACATCAAACTTGGAGTAGTTGTTCACCACATGCCCTTTCTCAACCACCGCAGGCAGGGCTGAGACTCGGTGCTGTACAAAGATGCTAGAGCCACGTAGATGGGGGTGGCGGTGTTGGCAGAGGTGCCAGTCTGTAGTCCTTCCAGAGGCTAGACATGAGCTCTGGTTTGGAGGACTCGGTGATGAACAATCTGAGGATCTTGAGGATGTGCTTGTGGGTGAAATGTACAAGATGTTGCCCGATTCTGGGTCAGCAACTGGCAGCCTCTGAATCTTGTTTTGAATTCATAAAGAGACAGCATCAAACAAGCTGGCATGAGGCGAAATACAGACACGGTATTTAAAGGAGTCCC
>NW_006436282.1:614894-658656 GCF_000325575.1 Pteropus alecto
ACGGAAGGCTCTTCGTGAAGCTCACTTCATGAAGGAAGATGGATTCTGGGGTCTCTTGAGGATGCTCTTTTTCCACAGCTGGGAAGCTGTCTGAAGAAGTGACTGTCTCTATGGCAAGAGGCGCTTGCTGGTGTCCTTTGCTTTAGGAAGCTCTCTCCCTGTCAGACTCTTCATAGCTGACTAAATTTCAGGTTAAGAATTATTCATACGGGCTAGGGAAATATCCAAGGATGATGAGACCACCACTCAATATCTGAAATAAAAATATAAAGCTGAGATTTTTTTGCTTACTATAGTAACTACGAGCTACACTGGTGAGGCCTGGACTCCTTTCACAGAGCAGACTACTGATCTCAAGCCAGGTTTTCAGAAACCCAGAAGTTCCGGAATGGGCAGGCTTTGAGAGCTACGGGTGGGATGATGTCATCTACAGCAGGGCCTTTTGTGAGAGGTTGGTGTTGATTGGCTCTCAGAGGCCTGTTTTTTGTTTTGTTTTGTTTTGTTTTGTTTTGCTTTGTTTTGTTTTGTTTTGTTTTGTGTTTTTTGAGTGGGAGCCTCTCTAAGCCAGTTCTCATGTCTCCCAAAGACTGGTGACATGACTCCACCAGTCTTTGATCATCTCTTTGCTTTCTAGCCCCAATAAGCTTTTCATAAATTCTTTTTCTGCTTGAAAAGGCCAGGGTTGGTTTCTGCTGCTTACAACTGAAAACCCTGATGGATACAGAAATCAGTACCAAAAGTGGTCAGAGGCAAAAGGCTATCAAGAAAATAAGGTGGAATTTGGGACTAGTAAAGTCCGAGAGCAAAGAAAATTTAATTCGTATTAAGAGGCCTGAATTTGGCAGCCCACAGCATACAGTGGCAACACAGCTAACCAAAATATTACAAATTATTCCCAGAAATGAAGTGCCCATCGAAGGCAGTTCCTCTGGGATGGCGGCTCTGAATCAATTTTAAAATGTTTCATTTATATTATGTTTTACATTGGGAAGAACATAATTATGGGTCAAGTTGAATTATGCAGTTAATTTTTTTAAATTAATGTACTTAATTTTTGATTCAGTGTGCTGCATCAGCACCTGGGAATGTTCTAACTGATTCCACAGTTGGGTAATTGGAACCCAGACCCAGTGATTCACACTGAATAAAGTTGAGATGCCTGAGATATCTTGGTATAATATAAAGAAAGAAATCCAAAGACTTTGTGAGATAGGCATGCTGACCAGCTTACCATCATCCAACTCTGTCCCCCAAGGTAGTGGGAATGTCAGAAAACACTTTCCTCAGCAAGGTCTTAAGAAATAAATTGGTGAATTTGTTAGGACTAGTTTGGGCTACAATAGGAACCCTACTCAGAAGTAAACAACAGGTTTATCTGTCTCAGGAATAAAAAGTCTACTAGGACATCCAGAGCTGATATGTCAGCTCCATGGTGCCATCAGGGAACCAGGCTTCTCCTGTTTTCTTACTCGGCCATCAGTTGCCTGTGGTTTTTCACCCTCATGTTTGCAAGATGGTTGCTGCATCTCCAGACATTGTGCCCTCATTCCCGGAAGGAAGCCCACCCCAGAAACTTCTGCCAACCTACACTCGTTGTCTAGATGGAGATCACATGACTCAGTAATTTACTTTCCAGGGGGCATAGGAAGGCAAGGGAGAGGGTGATGGAATGATGTTGAGTCAGTCTGTAGAATCTGCAACAATAGATGGGCATGCAAGTGGGAGATGTTGCAGTAAAAATGGGCTCCGTGATTTTAGTAGAAGTGAGTGGATCCTGGGGTAGCAGAGGTCAGGTAGCTGCAACGTGGGAGGCCAGGCGAATGTGGCTACCATATTCAGCAGCAAAGCCAGCACATTAATTACAATGGTCTGACCTGCAGGGATCTTTGGTGCTGCCTAATTGTGGGGTTCTTAAGACCCAGTTCTCAGGTCTAGGTCAGCCCAAGAGCAAAGGAAAAGCCGGGTGTCTGGGGCAAGGGCCCCGTGGTAACGTCATGAGTACTTGCTATGGACCTTCCTTCCTGTGACTCTTCTCCAGAGGACCCGAAGCCATTCACCAGGCCATTTCCCAGGTGTCCTGAGAAATAACCATACGTGCTTGGGATTGATTATCAGAAACACTGGGTCTGCATTAATGTTAATTCCTAGACACTCAGTACTCCAGTGACCTGTCAGAATGAAGGCACTACCACTATAGTCGGGGGACAGACCGACAGCCAGTGGAGACAGAAGTCCCCTAAAGGAGCAGATTTTCTGAGCAACATGTCTCTCTCATTTTGCCAGGAGGTAGAGATATCTGATATAAAATCTATGCTGATTTCTAGATGGTGGCTAATAAATCAGTAGATCAGAGATTTAGAAAGAACATGATGGTGAAACTGGCTGCGAGGAGGTCTAGGAAGAAGGTAGAGCCAGAGTTCTTGGACTCAGCTGAGTGAGAATGTGGCATGTGAATGTTCAGCTAAAAGTCCTCAGTGCTTTTAATAATCAGGTGTTCTATACCTCTCTGTAGATGTCAGCCTTCATCTCCAGCCACCTAGTTTAATAGATTCATGAAGTGGCCAGTGGCAGGGATAACAGGGAGGGGTGTCTATGTGCAGTCTCTGATGTGTATTTCCATTCACCAACGCTGATCTGTCCATCTGTCTTGACAGCCTACTTGTCAGCAGCAGTGACCAACCACATAGATGCTCACCCAGGGGAGACCAGATGGTGCCTCATGGAGGAGTGAATGCATTTCTTCCTCTTTTATCAGAGAGGAGGCAGTTAAGTGCATTAATACATCCTGGTGGGGATATGTTCTGGAATTGCATCTGCCTTGTCTGTCCTTCAAACCTCTGCCAACACCATCTTTCATGGACTCACTACATGCTTCTATTTATGATATCCCAAATGACACTTGCTTCTGATCATCAACGAGGAAGTAAAGAGTAAGGTGGTGGGCTACTCTTGGAATTCACTGGACTTAAATATAAACACACATCACCCTGAAACAGCTGGCCTGGGGAGACAACTCTTTGAGGTTGAAGTACTGTTCTGCAAGATGTAGTACGTTTAGTATATGCTGCGAACCCGTAATCATGCCCTTAGTACATGGATCTGGGAACCGAAGTACAAGTGTCACTCAGTTAATACCTAATAGTCGCCCTAAAATCTTTGCTTCTATGCCCTGTGATTCTGGGCTTTGCTAGTTTAGAGGTAAGCAAATAAGGAATGCTTTCATGAGAGGAACACTGATGATTCCAATGGTGTAGAAGGGGAGGGTTATGCAGTTGCCTGCATGAATAGAGTTGCTGCTATACAATGGGGGATGGGAGAAGTATGGGTGGAACCATGTGGTAATATTAATATTTATGGTACAGCTTAATGGAAAACTTCTGTGATCTTATGTAGGCCACTAATCATTCACATAGGAGTGAAGGTTTAGACCATCCCACCATAAAGGACTCTAGTCCACCAATGTACTGGCTGAAGTCAGGAGAGATGGAATAAGTAATGGAAGAGAGAGGCCAAAATTACCAGCCATGGTCTCATGATTAGCTGCAGAAAGCGCAGTGGTTACTGCCTGGACATTTTTCTTTGCCATCTCATGTTATTTATATGTATATTTTATCTAACTTTCTCTTTTTTCCTTTCTCCTTACCATATTACTATACATAGTTTGTGTTGATGGTGGCTGACTTTACAATCAGTTCATAGGTTATCAAGATAAAGTCATGATGGAGCTAGGGAATGGACATCATTCAAGATCCTGGCCTGGAACTGGCTGGAGTATATGCGATCTCATTTCTGCTAAGGGAATAATTACGTTTATTTGAATTTTGTATAAATTCCACACATTTGCTAATATAAGAACAGATAATTAGATCAGTAAATAATAGGATATTTTATTTCTAAAACAGTCAAGAAGTTGCTAAAGCATAAAACTTGCCAAATGCCAGCAAGATGTTGAATATGCAACTGTCAGTGAGTTCTAAGAAATATATTTAATTACATTCTCTATTCAGAGGAGAAAAAAATTCGTTATACCATTTGGCCAGTATTATTTCATTAAGCAGTTAATATACATTTATAGGAAATAGGATACAGAATCTCTTATAAATAATCCAATTTATTACACGATATTAATCTTAAGTAATCCTGGTCATTACATAACCACAGGTTTACCAATCTGTGATTTTTATAGATTAATTTGTTAAAAAATTTACAGACACCATTTTTACTGTTACAACATCGGGACAAGTCACACACACACACAAAAAAGAATCAGAAGTATATTTTATGCTAGAGTTACTTTCTGTCCAGGTCGAAACATTGTTCCACTTTGATTTTTCCTCCTCTTTGGATTTTGAAAGTTTTCATACCTAAAAAGAAAAATGAGATAATATTTAATACATGTAAATGATAAGACAATGGATTGTTTGCATACAGAATTGTTTTTGGTCTATTGAGGCATTTTATTTGCACGTATTTATTTATTATATCCCTAGACAAAGAATCCCAAGATTTTCCCTCCTGTGCGTTTTTGTCTTGCTTCTCCACGATGCCTGCTTAGGTTTTCAGTACAATGAAACCAAACTGACCGGACAGGAGTAGGTCGTTCTGCCATTTTTCTAGATCTTTGTATTGCACATTAGATCTGGGGCTGATCACTCCACACTTGTTTAACTTGGCCGCGAGGTTGACAACAATTTCCCCAGCTCTGTGTTCATCAGTTATTTCAAATTTGCCAGTGTAACCATGCTTCATCATCACAGAAAGCAGACGATGACTTTGCAGCATGGCCTAATAAGAACCAGGCATTCGCCTCTTTTCAGCATTGTTGATGCTCTTGAGAGCAGCAGCCAGACATTCCTGCACACCATTAAGGTGGCACGGAAAGATGGCGGAAAGAGAAGAGAATTATGTTTTAAGAAGGGAAATAACAAATTGGAAAAAAAATTTTGTAACAAATTAAAGTTCTTACAAATATATTTTCAGAAGTTGAACACCCCAAAAGAAAAAGAAGCAAAGAGATGAAGAGACAAGTTAGAAAAGCTAAAATACAAATAGCAAAGAGTAATATAAAAAATATAACTTTGATAGTTTTAATCAAAGAAATGTACATTTTTAAACAAGATATAATATTTCAAATAGGCCTAGTTTAGAGAAATACTATGATACTCATGTTACTGAGGATGTGGTGAAATGGGCACTCAATATATTGCTGTTGGAATATACATGCACAGCGCTTCTGGAAGGCAATATAGCAACAGATTTCAAAAGCCTTAAAAATTTGAGTACCCTGTGATGCAACAATTCTAGCTCTATCTCAGTGAAATAATTAAGGATATGTGCAAACATTCAGCTCTAAGAATGTTCATTATCACATTGCTTATAGTAGTAAAAAGCTGGAAACAAAAGGCCCACAATTAGATATGTGGCATAGCAATACTGTAAAATGATGTTAAAAATATAGTAACATATTTCACATGTGAGAGAATATTCAAGATGGATGGATGAAGGGGGCTGCTATACGACAATATGTGCAGCGTGTCTTAGTACACAAGTATGTTTTGGGAGGTGGTGGGATTGAGGGGAATTCGTTTTATTTTTCCTTCTCTGTTTTCTGGATTTTCTACAATAAGCACATAATCCTTATGTATGTTGAAGGGAAGCAGAATTATGCCACCCCAAAACGTACCACTTTGGCATGAGTTATTCTGAGCTAAAGCAAATCAAGACCCAGCAGTCTTAGGAAAAGTTTTTTTTTACTTCTCCTTTACCTGCCTAGAAGAATTTAGATAGGGGGCCTGCACCAGAAAGAGCGCTATTGCCAAAGGTATTTTATTTTATTTTTTTTTATCTGAAAGACTTAACTCCCGGCAGGGCAAACATTTGCTCCTCTTGTCTTGCTGTGAACTGCTTTCCTCCCCTTTGAAGCCCTGGCCCCTGGCCCTTTCCTTGGCTCAAGATAGCCAAGGAAAATTAACATTTTTCTCCTGTTATTCTGTCTTATGTCCATTTAGTTAGACCAAAGAAGCTGGACGGGAATAAGGGAACGTGCAGCTCACCACTGGCTGGATGCTGCTCATTCCAGGCTGCTGCAGCTGAGAGACCCTGAGACAAGAGCCAGCGAAAGGTAAGAATTCTTATGTTGTCAGGCTCGGATTTCTGCTCGCAGGGTCCAGGGGGAGTGAGAGTGGTAAGAGTCTTTTCCTTTTTCTAAGTTTAGATTAGCAGGAGGAAATATTTGTGTGAACTCGTTCTTTGGGTATAGCGACTCTGGTAGAGATTTGTTAGGTGTACTCTTGTTTTCTATTGATCCCCTTCCTCCCAGAGATGGTTGTTTATTTTTGTCTGTCTTTTGTGTAACTTGGCATAGGAGGAAAGCCATAGGGCAGAATGCTGGCATAGGCCCTATAAGCCTATGGTTCGAGCCAGCCTTAGAAACCAGTGAGTTCACGGCTCTCACTAGACCTGCATCTAGTTAGACGAACTTCGCCGTGGGCACCCCTTTGGTAAAAAAGCCGGATGAGGTTTTCCTCTTGTCTTGTTCTACATCTTAAGAGCCTGGCTTTGTGTCCAGTGAGAATATCTTCTCGTCTCTGCAAGCCAGAAGGTTTAAGTATCAGTTTGTATCTGGAGGCCAGCTGAATAGACTCAGGACCTGGGACATGAAGTGACAAGCAGTACTCCTTGTCTGACGGTGCCAGCCATGGGGGAGTTTGTCAAAAGGGCTCCTAGCCCATAAGGGACATTTGGCATCTCAACATTCATTGTTTTGTTAGTGCTGAAAAAGTCCCATTCCAGCAGTGCCTGCCCAGTGTCACAGATTAGCAGGTCTGTGGCTGGAGGTACTGGTTCTCATGGGCAACCGGAAACACTTCATTATACCATTTTTACCACCTGTGACAACAAAGGTTTTTTCTGCAAGTAAACTTTATGGATCTTGTGAAGGCGGTTATCTTTTGCACCCTCTTTTAGGACACTTCTTATATCCATGGTTAAGCCATAAAAGGCTAACTGGTTTGAATCACTATTGAGATTAATATAAGAGCCTGCTTGTCAATGGTCAGATGATGGATGCTTTTAATTGGAAAAACTTCAATATTTGAAAACATTTAGAGAGCTCACATGCTAAACAACTGTTTTACTGGTACCAGCAGAAAGATTAAATTGAAAAGGGGACGTAAAGGAGTACAATAGCTAGTTTTAGCAACTCCCTTAACAAGGTGAAAAAACAAATTACCACATCCACTGTAAAGTCCCCTTCTCAAAAGCCATCCCTGTCTGCTAGTTTTAACTTCCCTTTCCCCACAAGGTTTACGGACAACACTCTGGCCTGCTCTCCAGGTCTGGGGTATACAGGTTACTCAGTACATGCTGAAAGCCAGGAAGTCAATTTAGAAGAATCATGTCACTTGTGGATGTATCCTGGGCTCCCTACCACAAAGAATTCATGTCTCAAGGAGAGGAGATCTATTAAATTATAGAGCCCTTTAGCCTCCATGTTCAGAACATCCTACCAGCTGTGGAGAGGAGTCTGAAAGATCACAGCCTATTAAAACCTCATTCCTGGCACCTTGACTGGCTGCTAAGGGGTATTCTCCCCGACCTTGATTAGATTAGACTGTAGTTATCAGACAAGCCAGATGGCTCACTTGGAAAACCCGATGATTAGAATTTTTCCCAGGCCCTCCTATAAATGATCATGAAATAGATGGGCCGGAGGGCAATGTTCAGGGGCTAAAATAAGCAATGGTAGAGCCTCTTACCCCTAAGGTTAAATGATCAAAGGTTGAACTGGACACTCAGGAAAAAAAGGGAAAATATTCAGAGGCCTTTATGGAACACTTCATACATAATTTTAAAAAACATACTGCATTAAACCCTGAAGCTTCAGAACACTGGAATCTTAATGGAAAATCTGCAGGTACCTGGATGGATGGGCCAGCCTCTAGACAGCATTCAGGTTGCAACCCAATTAAAAGTGACTATCCTTATTTTACAAATTGGAGTCTTTGCTAAACCAGAAATGTGGCTCTAGAAACATTTCAAAGTCCACCTATCTTTACCAACTCCCAAACCGCCCCTAGTCATTTCAAAATGCTTACATTTAGAACAGAATTGTCCTAAAAAGGAAAATTTTAAATAATTACCCTAGACTTCTGATAATAGAAAAATATACTTCATAGGACTATAAATCCTAGAAAACTTGCATTCTTTCTGTCCCTTGAAGATATAAATCTTACCATGTCTTTGATAAATATATAAACACTTCAGGAGATAACTAAAACACTGCCCATAACCACCTGAGATTGAAAAGGGGGAAGGACTTTCTGAAATACAGACTGCTATATAAAAACTTCCTTGCCCAAAATCTAGTCCACAGCCTCCATAAGAGTGTCGAGGGCAAATACAAAAGTCATCTCCAGAAATATCAGTAAAAAGCTTTACCATTTCAGGGGATAACCTTAACCTGTTCTGTCTACCAAAGACACAATTTGGATTCAACTGTTACGTATAAATAAATGAGTTTTGTACTGGTATACCTGATTCGTGGGTAAAATTTTAAAATGGAAACTATAGGTCTCTGTCTGTGTGTTTATGTATATCTATGGATAAAGGTTATGTATATGTAATATTTTTCTACCTACAGATGGTATTGCCAAAATTAATTTGTAAAAAAGCTCTAAATGGCTTAAAGAAAAATAAGCACTTATCATATTTCTAAACTCTCAGAAATATAATAGAAACTAACCCAAATGCTTTTCAAGTTTACGTGATCTGGAATAATCTTTGGTAAAAAAATAGCTAGAAGTTTATTGGTTTAATTAAAATTGGGATGTTTTTAGAATTATCAGCATTTAATAAAATGCAGACATACAACTTTTTATTCTACCTGGATTTCTTAGTCAAATAAGTTCATGTTATAGCTGCTACAAAATTTGTCATGATGGCTGTTTTAATGTCTCATGAAAGTTTCATAAGTAATTTAAATATGATTGTTAAGAAAAAGTGAATTAAAGTTTTTAAGTGAACTTTTCAATAATAATTGTTTTATGAGGTCTACTTGAATAGTTTCCCAAATCTCTCTGGTAACTTACACCCTTAGTGTTTTGCTGAGTTAAACGATAGAAGTTCATTGAATAATATATAGATCACTTTTTAAAAAGCTAAAATACCAAAACATTAATTACTAAACATAGGTTTATCTACTTTGGTAAATATGTCCTATACTACAGTGAAATACTGTACCTTTAAAAAAAGCACATGCTTCTAGAAATTATGAAATGTATTCATAGATTTGCCAATCTACAGACTGCTAGTGTAGCACTTCATCATTACTAGAAATTAAGGTTTTCAAGGGTTAAGAATTCTAATACATGTAATTAAAACAAGAAACAGTAAGGAAAATAACTCGGTATACAAGGAAAGTAGGATGTGTTTTTGGTAAAAAGGTATGGAGATGTATTTTTGTTAAGGGAAAAAATAATTTTATCGTAAAGTAAAACAACTTTCAAAATGAGAAAGAGGAAAAATGACAAACTAAATGGATATAGAAAGTTGGAGAGAATTTTACTTTGTGTAGTCAAGCTGGCTAAAATGGAATAAATTTACTATAAGGATTTTTTAAAAAAGATTTATTATCAGTAGTGTATTTATGCAAAACTAAAACTTAATTTTCTTTCATCTACTAAAAGGACAAATTTTTCTTGGACTATTGGTCTGCTGTTGATAAGCTTATGAAAGGTTGGTTCTGCTTTACTTTTTAATTGGCCTAGAAAACAAAGATTCTGTATTTTATAAAAATAATTTCCTATGCTTCATGTCTGATGACTTAAGAAAACAGTCTTCTCTATTAAAAAGAGCTATGTTTTTGTTTTGTTTTTACATCTATATAACTTTCCGTATTTGCCTGAAATGTCTGTCACTTTGGTTAATGGATAACTAACTATATGTCATTTCATTGACCTATAATCCTATTTGACTGTTTTTAAAACCTTTTGACATATGTGACAAAATTCCCCCAGATCAAATTCTAAATGAAGCCTTTTTGACCTCAAACTCATTTTGGAATTTTTAAGAAAGCCTCTGGCACATCTTAAGAATCTCAAAACATTTGTTCTCTCCTTATAAAGAGATGTTAGACTAATTAGGCTTATTTGATACACAGTCATGTAGAATTTAATGATGGGGATATGTTGAGAAATGAGTCATTAGGCAATTTTGCAGTTTTGAGGAACATCATAACGTGTACTTACACAAACCCAGAAGTAATAAACCTTTAGGTTCTAGCTTTATGGATATATGTCATTAATGTGTTCCAGAAATTATATAAAATTTTTAAAAATCTATTATGTAGTATCAGTCATAATTCCAGTTATCATCTTAAAAATATTGTGTCACAGAAATAACCAAATCTCCTTGTCAACTGCATTAAAATGAACTTTCATCAGATCTTTAATCATGGCCATTAAGTCTTTTGTCATTTACAGACAGTTATTGTTTTGCTGATTATTTTGCAGAATGCACAGACTCATATATAACCGGACAGTTTTATGGAACTCAGGTTGACTTTATGGAGCCAATAAAGCCCCTTGGAAAACCAGCCTGATACCCAGCTTACAGGGTCCCCAGTAGCCGTAGCAGGTGAGTAGGAACATCACTTTCCGGCAATTGCAGGAACCTCACGATACCTTGGGGACCCTGAGAACAGAGGAATGAACTCAAATATATAGCTATTACAAGCAAAATCTGATGGTGAGGCCTTGGCTTGGCTTCCTAGCCTTAAGAGGCTATATAGTCTTGCTGTACTTATACAAATAATCAGGCCAAGTTTATTGAAAGTACACTTAATTTGCAAACAGATTAATTTTACCTTTGATAGAAACGGGGTGATTGCAGAGAGAGAATTTATGTCAGCAATACATCTTTGTGGATATCAGATTTTAGTGCTGTTAACTGTCTTTGATATTTTGTTTTCTATCTGTAAAGTGGACTAGATCTTGAATTCTTTTACTTTCCTTCAATAGTTGGCTACAACTCTCCAAATTAATATTTCTAAATTATCGTACTCGATCTGGAATCACTATATATAAACAAAAGCTGCCATTTTCCTGAAGTCCGACAAACTGAATGTGAATGTGATATAAACTTCCAAGAAATCACCAGAACAGCTCATGTATGGACAATCTTCATGTCTGTTGCTGTGCAGGTCACTCAGAAAGTTTACCTGAACATCCAAGGACATCATCAGAGACATTCAAACTATAAAAGATGCTTTTGCCCCGACATCTAGAAATCTCAACTGGCTGCCCTCAGAACTAGGTTTATAGTCTGCTCTAATCATTAACCTTCGTTTTCTTTTGTTTCCATAGACATACCTCTTATTAAATACCTGACTGCTTGTACAATAAAGGCCTAACTTTAGGAGCTCACCTGTATCACCCACCGCCTCCTGCAGTGAGAGACACAACTGTTTAACTGACCTGTTCTCAGGACTGGTTTGATGAGATGGGGCAATCTACCAACTCAACTTCTTGACTATGGAACTTCTTAGTGAAGTTTCAAAGGTGGGACTGAAAGGAACAGAATATGCTACCCCAAATTGTGCCACTTTGGCAGGTAGATTATTTTGAACTAAAGGGAATCAAGACCCAGCAAACTCAGGAAAACTGCCTAAAAGAATTTAGATAGGGAACCTGTACCAGAATGAGCTATTACCAGAGATAACTTTTTTATGTGAATGATTTACCTGCACAGCAGGGCAAATATCTATTTACCATACATGTGCTCTTCTTACCTTCCTTCCCTTTTAAATCCCCAGCCCGTCCCTTTCCTGAGCTCAGGATAGTATATAAGCCTCAACTGCCTTTGAGTCTCATATTTTTATGGGGCTCCTGTATATATGCAGTTAAGTGTGTTTTTCTCCTATTAATTTGTCTTATGTTAGTTTAATAGATCAGCCAAAGAACCTAGAAAACTTTTCCACCCTTACAATGTGCACCCCAAAGTACTGCAAAATTAAACAAGAGTTGTAACCTCTAAAGACCAGGAAAAATATATTTCTTGAATTAAGTTGAATCGTTGACCTAGAATAGTCTTCAGTTTAAGGGTCATGGACTCTTAAATCACTACATAGACAAGAAGCTTATAAATGCAAATGTCCTAAACATGGTCCACAAGTGAATAAACTTGAATGATTTTGAATGTTCTTGAAAGTAATAAAATATAAATTATTTTGAAAGCAAAACAGGTATATTTTTCATGACAACTTTTGCAAACTATGTTGGAATCATTTTGAACTTTTAATTTTCCTTTCATTTATTCAAAGATTTTAAAAATTAAATCAGTTCATTATAAATAATTAAAATATAATCAAATGAACTGGTTAATTAAATTCAGTTTTGACTTCTACACTCCTGAAGTTTGAGGATGTTTAAATGCACAGCTACTGAACAAATTTTCTGAATTGGTTTTAAAATATTTAAAATATTTGTGGTTTTAAATAAGGACTTTAAAAGTTTAAGTGAATAACTGTCACCTCTAATAATATCTATGCGTACAAATAAGAATCTGTTGCTTACAGCTCAGTAAAATTCTTCCAGTCGTCTTCACTAATGGATGGTCTTGTGTGACTCAGTGCAGACATTAAATGTGACTGACTAATAGCTGGACTGGTTTTGGTTCGTCTTGGCTGGTTAAGGGAGTCATCTTCCTTAAAAACAACAACAAAAAGTTAACTTAGAACATAATTTAAAAAGCAGCAGTCCAAGCATTATTTCTTTTCATCATTTTTCTCAGGAGACTGTGCATTCCCTTTCTCATAAGATTACTAAAAATAGTTTGAAAGCAGGAAGCACATAACCATTTGATCAAAGTGTTTCAGTACCTTCTATAAATATAGCTCATTTACAAATCAAAGACATATCAAAAAAGGAAAAAATTTTAAAAGTTTTTAAAATTATAATGGATGGGGGAAAAGAAAAGCCATACTCCACTTTGGCTCCGGTATCTGCTTTTGATAATACTGATATCTGCTCTCAATTGATCTCTTTGTTCCTGTGTAAGTTCTTGGTAACCTTCTTGTGAAGCCGTTCTAAACACTGGCGGTTGTGAAAACAACTGCTCTTTCCCAGGCAATCCATGAAAATCCTGAGTCATGGAGCTTGGTGCAGACAGGCACTGTGAGCTCTGCATAGTAAAGTATAATAATGAGAGAAGGAAGGAAGAAGGAGAGAGAAACTGAAAAAAAGTATATTTATCAAAGATAAAATTAAAAATTTTAAGCACTAAAACCTTAACATGAATAAGCTTATTTTTAATTAACTAATCAAGCAAGTTTGAAATATGTTCATATTCTCTAAAAGTTCATTTATATCTACATTGTTGAACCATTGTAGAGTGAAAACTGCCATACATAAGGTCCTTTTAATGCTTTGTTATTAAGTCCGCCATACCAATGCCCTAGGGATAGGTTCCAAATGAGCCTTATTCTTAGTCTTCAACAAATAGAAGGTTCTAAGACATTTCTACGTAGAAGTTAAGAAACAGAAAACAGAATTAAAGACTAGAATATAAAACAATAGCTTACTATTCTTGGGAATAAAATAGGTCACTTTTATATTTTTAAAAACTGGAATAAAGCCAATGTATAAAAAAAAATGAAAAATATAACTAAATACAGGAAAAAATGTTATGTGTGCCAATAAAATAACAGTGAACCACTGTTAATTTTGGGGGGATATGTGTTGAATGCTGTTTTAATTTAGAAAAACAATGATACTGTTCACATTTAATCTAAATATTTTCCTCTTAGAAACATTACTACCCATAATTTTTCACTGTGCTTATACTTTCCACCCAAAGTATTACAAATAATTAACATTTTGCTGTCAGGAATTTTTGACATTATTATACCAAGTTTCTCATTAGCCTCAAAAGTTCTAAAATAATAGAATTTAAGTTTAATATAAATTGGAAAATGTTTGAAGACCACTGAAGGGAGATAAACCTGAAAGAAACCAACTGGCTACTTTGGTTTCCCCTTGCTGCCAGCTCTGTCTTACAGTTCTTACTAAGGAACAAAAATGACTAATTAGTGTAAGTGAGGAAAAGAAGACTATTTTACTGAAGAACCAACCAACCAGAAAGGACATGTGGGGCTAGTTAGGAGGCAGATCACTGTCCAACTTTACATCTATGTACAGCTTTCTATTTCAGAACCGTACAATGACAACTGCACAATGTACCAAATCAGAAGAGGTTCCGTTTCCAAGTTCTGATTCGTAAGAGCTTCCAAAGTAGAGCCGGTACACGTTGAATCTGGATTCATCTGGAAGCATCTCAGACATCTCTAGAGAAACAAGGGACTGCTCTAAGCCGCATTCTCCATCTCCAGCTGAATCGTCGGAGCCACTACTATGGTTAAGAAAAACCATTGAAGACAGACTGAGGTCACTGTCAGAACTGGAATTTCCATCCTAAAACACACAAAGGACAACCAGTTATAAAGATCTAAATAAGCCACAACTCAGGAATAATAACGCATTCTAATAGACCAGTAAGAGGACATCTGAGGCATTTTTCAAAAAAAGCTTTTATTCTCTAATGGTTCTAAAGACATAATAAAATTTTAACTTTTTTAAAAAAAGACAAGTTGGAACATGTAGGTAATTTGCCAAATATCTCCCCCAAAATTGTAACAAATGTAGGACTCAGACCTCTGGGTTTTATTTTTATGTCTGTGTTTCAATTCATATTTTTCTACTGTGAAATGGCAAATCAACCTTGTTATATAGTGCTTTATCATTATAGAGTGCTTTACAGGTAAATACCTTTTCTGATAGTGAAAGAAAAAAAAAAAAGAACTCCTTAAATGGCTTGCAATAACAGCAAAAGCTTGGTAGTACCTGATCTGGAACTGTTAGGCCCCACGAGAATCCTCATTAAAATGTATAGGAAAGGAGTATACAGGAAAACCCTTCCTAGAAAATATATGGTAAAGTCTATAATGTAGCAGAGTTCAAATTATCTGGTGAAAAATTAAAAAACTATCCCTTAGAGAAAAGGCTGGTTCTAGGGTTAAGGTACAGAAAGTACAAGATAAACCTAGAACACCTTGTTGTACTGGGAAGTAAGTGACCAAAGAATGAGAGGACATAACAAAAGGACACAAAAGCCATCCAAAAGGGGCTCCTGTTGGCCAGATCTGGGACGATGTGAGCTTCAAAATCAGTAACTTTATTTTTTAAAAATTAAAGTATAAAACTATACCCCAATATTTTTGTCTATATTACCTAATTCATGATAACCCAATTTAAATAATATCTTTCCACATACCAACATATTTCACCAGTAGGAAGGTAATGTTAAAGAAACAGACAACACACCCTTTATAATTACAAATTCTCTGCAAAGCCAATATTCCAACTATGGAATGTCTGACTAAAGGCAAGTTTCTATTGTTTACCAAAGTTGTTAAAAAACGGGATTTTTTCAGGTTGAGATTTCTGATAATGAATTTCTCTTACCACTAATAAAACACCTTAGTAACAATCTCCTCCTAGAACTTACTTGGAGTCCACGAGACAGCAGCCTTCCATGTAAGGCCTCTAACTGGGCATTGTAAAGTAAAGCTTTCAGATCAGCTCCTGTGAAAGAGTCAGTTACTGAGGCCACATGCTGAAGGTCCACGTCATCCGCCAGAGGTAGAGACTCACTGAGAACGTTTAAAATTTCAAGACGTGACACCTGAAGGGAGAAATAACTAATTAACAAATAAAACATAAAATTAAGTATTTTAAACTAATGATTTTTTATAAATTAACTTTACATATCTAATAAGTTTAAAAGTAAGTGAAAAAAGCACCACCAGTGTATCCTCTCTCCTGCTTGGACCTTCTTCCCTAACAAGGATCATAGGGAGGAAAATGAATGAAATTCAACATTCTTAACTATTCGGTGTAAATCATTTCTTATTCAAACAGTGCTTATTTTCTAGATCTGGGCAACTGTGCCAAGAAAGTGTTTTAAAAGGAAAATTAAAATAGTTTAAATAATAGCTACATGTGACATATATTTAGGTATTTTATACCTCTGACTATTCATTCGTCTATTTGTTCTTTCACTCATTCATTAGTTTCTAAATCTGGGAACAAGAGCTGGATCAACATAGGACTAGGAACAGTTAAAAATCATATCTCTAGGTAACCTGTTTAGGTGCATTACTAGTCATATGCTTGATTCTGTATCAGTCTTCTGTCAGGATAATAAGGTATGTGATTTTTACACAGGGAATGTGGACATGCAATACTTAAGGTTTCCTTCCTTTCTCGCCATTAGCCAACACTGAAAGATTATAAAGACCTGCATGGAAATGGCTGGGCCAAAGAGAGGCTAGCGTCTAATTCAGAATCTTTCTATGCTGTGAGCAAACAGCAACTAAAACTTTTGCCTAAAGCTGGTCTTCTAAGGACAACTGCTATTACCTGCCAGAAGTAAAGTTCACAAGGAAAGAAGTTTGTTGGGTTTTGGACTCTAAATATGAAATTGTCACCTGATCAGGAGGAGAACAGTATACACATTTATCTAGCCGGCCAGGCCTAAGCAGGGCAGGGTCAATCAGGTCAGGGCGACTAGTTGCAGCCAATACATAAACACCTGGGGGAAAATAATAAAAATTCTTCAATAAATCTTGGTGAAATTTTGTTACAATAAAATGTTTCTGTATTTACAATTATTACCCTGTAAGCCTTCTACTCCATCCAACTGAGTCAGCAACTGGTTAACTACACGATCTGTGACCCCTGTATTATCATGGCCTCTTCGCGGAGCAATGGATTCAAATTCATCGAAGAAAAGAATGCAAGGCTTTGCAGCCTGTGCTCTGGGAAGAAAAAAAATCCTAGTTGAACAGGGCTTCAGAGTTCGCAGGGGAATTTCATATATATACACACACACACACACGCACACGTACACATGCATGTATTTCTGTATTTATTTAATTATTCACAATGAATTCTTAAAGAAGGACTCTCTATAAAATTTATTTTAGTTACATATATTACTTTTTTCCTAATTTGAATCTTAACTTTTATTAATTTGTTAATTTTGTTTTAATTAAAAAGAACATAAATTTCGTCTATGGTAACAGGATGGACTAGCAGTCTGAAGAACTATCCCTAATACAAGACACGTATCATGCTGATTGAAAAAAACCCAACAAATATTAAATGCTTGGCAAATTAATATAAATCTGGGCCAACAAGAAACTGGAATTACCTGTTCATTGAATGAATGACAAAGCTTTCCTAGAAAACCAACTGGGCCTGATGTTTGAGTTGCGTAAAGATTTTTTATGAGTGACTCAATTTTTTCCAATAGTTATAAGACTATTCAGATTTTATTTCTTCTTGTTTGACTTTGGTCAATTATCTTTTTATCTATGTTACCCAAGTTTTAAATGCATTATCATCTTTTACACTTCTGGTGTATCTTTAGTCATGTCCTCTATTTTATCCCTAATATTGTTTATTTGTGCTTTCTTTCTTCTTGACGATCTCACTGGAGCTCAACTGTACTAGGCTTTCAAAAAATATCTGTGAACTGCTTTATTGAATTGTTTTCTATTTCATTAATTTTTGCTCTTATCTTTATTATTTCCCTTTATTTATTTATAGTTTATACTTTCCTAATTTCATGAAATAGATACCTAGTGATTAACTTTCAACCTTTTTCCTTTTCTAACAATTTAAGGCTATAAATTTTCAAAACTTATTTTGAAATAAGTTCTGCAGCATCTGACAATTTTAATAAACAGCACTTTCATTATTATTTAGTGCCAAGTATTTTCCATTATGATCTTTAACCCATTAATTACTTGGAAGAGTTATTTTAAATACTTAAAACTTACTGCAATTGCTATGTATGGCCTGACACATTTTCAAATATGTTGCAGGTGTGCTTGAAAAGAATGCATATTCTCTAGTTGTTGGGTACATTGCACTAAATATGCTTAGATCAATCTTATTGAATATGTTGTTTAAATCTTCTAAATTTTTATTTCACCTCAATCTAATTATTAAGAACAGGGTTAAAATCTACTATGAAGGTAGACTTGTCAATTTCTTCTTGCAGTTCTGTCAAATTTTGCCCTAAATATTTTGAAGCTATAGTGTTAGAGACAATTTTAGAATTGTGTCATCTTCCTGGAAAATGAACTTTTTGTCAATATGTGGTGACTGTCTTCTAAGAACACTTTCCTAGTAATGTTCTATTTCTTAAATTGGGTGGAGGATATACAAGGGTTCATTTTTTTATTATTCAAAATGTATATGTACATTACATATATTCTCTTAATTGCTTATTTTACAATAACTTTAGAATGGAAAAAAGTAGCTTTCTAATTAAAAAATTCCCTATAATAAGATCACATTTAAATGATTTTCATTCCTAAATATTACCTTCTGTATTCATATGTATTTTTAAATAAATGCAGTAATAGTTACACTCTAAGTCAGCCACACGAAATCTTAATTTAAAAAAAGATAAACTGATGTGATTACATGGTTCATATAAGGATCTACTTTGAGATTCTTTTGAATAACCACTTATGATTTCACTTTTAGCATTTCAGGAATATTTCTACTGTAAACATAAAACCAAATAATTTCCAAAACTTAATATTGAACATGTTTTATATTTAAGTGGTTTCTGTGAAAGAGAATCGTTGTTCTCTAGTTTATTAATAATCCACATATATCACAGGTGTCAAATATCAATTCTTAAAAAAAGAAAAACTGAAGACCAAAGAGCATTGACTGATAAATAACAGAATCAGTTACTTAAAAAATACTCATAGGGAACCAACCTAATAAAAATATCCCGAACAGCTTGTTCACTTGCTCCAATATATTTGCTGAGTAACTCTGGTCCCTATTAGATAAAATAAAATTACAATTAAGATAAAAATTTTTAAAAACAAAATATAATTTTTGTTTATGACTAAGTCTAAATGCGGTCATGAAAAATTTTTAATATGATTAAATGTGTCTTAAATTCATTTTTAAATTATGTGGCTACAATAAATATCTACACTTGGTGTTTTCTCTGCCTAGAACATTTGTTCCCGGATACTCACTGCTTCATTTCATTTAGATCTCTGACAAAACACCACATCCTCAAAAAGGCCTTACCTGACAACTCCGTCTATGACTCACTCCAGTTACTCTGCACCTCCTTATCCTGTTTGTCTTCCTACACAGCATCTACCACCACCTGACATAATGAATGTTCTGCTTATTGTCTCCATTAGTAGAATGTAAGCTTCAAAAAGGCAGTTTTGTTCACTGTTGAATCCCTGGTGCCAAAAACAGTGCCTGCCACATAAGTACTGAATAATTATTTGTTTAGTAAGGTATAATGAATGGTTTACAAAGGGAAAATGTTCCATTTATCTTGTCTTTGGAGACTCCAAAATTATGTAATGAGACATGAACTACTTTAATCATCATCTTTATTGAAACCAATTTATTTGTACAGAAGTTGAAGAATATATCTTTCCTAAGAGTCAACTGAAAAAACATTCAAAATAAACTTTACTACATATAACTAAATGAATAATGAGGATAGTCTTTCCTTAAATTGGGATCTTTTTAAAAAATGAATAGGCCTTAAAATGATTTCCAGTAAAAAATCATTACCTTGAAAAAAACAAATACTGATCAGGATATGTAATCAAAATAAAGAATTTCTAATACTCAACCACTAGATATCTATTAATATCCTAGTGTTTCATTAAATTTCCTCTATACAGTCAGAGAACTATAGAGGATGGCACCAGAAATAACTAAGGCAAAATATTAGGGACAAGGCAACACAGTGGTGTCAGTGAAAGGCCCACCTTTGATGCATGCCTCCTAGGATTAGCCCTGAACCACCTAGAGAGAATTAGCTCTCTACTGAAAGCTTTCTTTTGAGAACTTATCCCAAACTGTGATTTGAAGATTTACTAAAGAGGTAAGATGTTCTCTCTAATGGAATAATCTAAAATACAACAATATACACAAGCTTTAGTCTTGAAAATTACGTTTTTTTAAAAAAACTACAAACTACATTCTAGCGACAAGTAAAAAAGAAGACTATGGTATTATACTGTTTTCCTCTATACAGGTTTCTCCTGTAACCAACTCACAAAAAAAGGTGATAGAAAGACGGGAGATGTAACTCAACTGCAAATCACTAAACGGGCTTTCAGATTATAAGTTGATTTTGAATAAGGCTACAATATATGATTCCTTTGCCTTGAAATCTAATCACTTTTTGGTAAACTAATATTATTGGATGCTGAAACATTACAACTAAGATATCAGACTCCAGGCACACATAATAACACACAAGTGGTGGACTATGAGGCATTACCTGAAATGATCTGCTAACATGTCCCTTAATTACTACACTCACCATATATCCAAAAAAACTTAGACCTAGTGTGACACAAGCAAAGGTAAACTACAGCCAACAAATAACAGAACCATAAAAATTTCAGCTTCCTGCCTCAGTGTGGTTCCCAACCCCTAGTCTTCTAGGTTTTCTTCTCCCTTCAAGTATAGTTTCATAGGAATATTCATGCATAATTCAATTTATAATACATGAAGATTTGCCTTAAGCAAGAATATTATAAGTCCTACAAAAGAGAGGCGGCTCGTATTCAATTACCCACGCAGCTTAAACTAATAGATGGCTGCTGCTCCTACTAGTTTTCCAAATATGAAAGTAACCCACAATCAAGAAACAAATGGTGCTGGCAAGGATGTGAAGAAAGAGGTACCCTCGTATATTGCTGGTGAAAATGTAAAATGCTACAATCACTGTGAAAAGTTTGGTAGTTCCTCAAAAAGTTGCACATAGAATTACCATATGACCCAGCAATTATACTCCTAGGTGTATATTCAAGAGAAATGAAAAGCTATGTCCACAAAGAAATTTGTACACAAATGTTTATAGCAGCACTCCCAAAGGTCTACCAATGATGGATAAACAAATTGTAGCATATCCATACAATGGAATATTATTCAAGCATAAAAAGGACTAAAGTACATGCTACAACTTGAATGAATCTTGAAAACATTATAATAAGTCAAAGAAGCCAAGTCCAAAGGTGACAAATTTCATATTCCTTTTATATGACATATCCAGAATAGGCAAATCCAGAGACAGAAAGCAGAATAATGGTTGCTAAGAACCACAGGGAATGGGAATGGGATGAAAAATTTTGAAATCAGAGAGAAGTGGTGGTTACAAGCACTGTGACTGCATTAAGTGCCACTGAATTGTACACTTTAAAATAGGTAATTATATGTTGTATAAGTATTATCTCAATAAAAAAAAGAAAAAAATAAATGCAAAACATACCTTGACACTAATAAAATTCATTCCACTCTCTCGTGCAATTACTCCAGCTAGTAAGGTTTTTCCTGTTCCGGGAGGACCATACAACAGTACTCCTGTTCTTTGTCGTATGGGCAAGTTTGCAAATAATTCTGGGTACTAAAAAATGCAAAAATATGACAAAGATAGTCATATAAATAGTCATTAAAACAAATGACTAAGCAGCAGCCAAAGATCAATGTATAGAAAAGTATTCAGATGGTGATAACTGCCACCTTTATTAACAGTGCAATCACAGACAATAAAATTCCTACTCAAAATAATAAATAAACTCAAAGGAACTACCTTAGATTTTTCTCGATTGGACCATAGAATACATTCTACATCAAATGCATATAGCTGCATCAGAATTTTTTTCCATTTTTTCCTGTTTTTTAAATACTATAAAAGTACTACATTAAGAAAATAAAAATCGATCTTTTAACCAGTATACTGCCTTCCACTTATATGGTTCACAGGACAAGTTATGACAGATGTGTATATTCAAAGAAAGAAAAGAAATAATAGAGAAGCCTGTATAATAACAGATAGTAAAATCTCCAGAGTTTCCATGCCAAACAAGTGACTGCTTCTAAATTACCTTCTAAAGCACCACCTTCTCAGAGAGTAAAGAACTTTTCGAACAGGTGAGTTTACATCAGGCTATGTCAGCAATATCCTGGTCTCTACTAGGTATGACTATTTTAGTTCCACCTGTTGACAAAGTTCTAACCCCATCTCTACCTTCACTCTAATCTGAAAGAGGCCCTGAGGTCAGCAGTTATGTAGATGGCTTCCATGTATCTGGATACTAATGGTTGGCACCCAGACCCAGTATTTGGGGTCATGATCCTACTAGTAAGTATTCCACACTCATGTTCTCTCAAACAGTTCTTTAATCCACAGCCCTAAGCTGCACTCATTTCCCAGGCCCTGCTGGCCACAGTTCACAGTATTTGCTATCTAGTTACATTAACTGAGGTCCTTACCCATTTCTCTACTTCTTTGTATGGGTCCCTGATCTCATGCAATGATCTTTATCTCTCAGGTTTCTGATCCAAACACATTGATCCATTGCTTCTCGGCCTTCTGGCTAAGATCAAGAGCAAACACACTAAGCCCTAGACTCTACCTTCTGATCTTCTGAAGAACTATCTATATCTGCCCCCTTTATACTGCCATCTGCCTGGTTGGTCTATGCTGCCTGATAATTCTGCCTTTCCAGAACTGACACCCAGAGTCTGAAATCTTGCTTAATCTACTAGTTCATGGACCTGAAAGACTCTTCCACCTCTCAGCTTATTTCTATCTATTTCTGTTCAAATGTCAGTTGATAGTTCCTTTTGCTTTAGCCAATGAGTCAAGCCAAACACAAGAATTATAAAATTCACATCAAAATGTATTTACTATGAGTATCACCCCAGCTTTCTTTATAGGCTTTTTATGGATAAGAAGTATATCAAATACTTCAAAAATCAGAGGACCAAAAATAGTGCTGGACATTTATTTGGTAACTCAGTAAATACCTGTTAAACCAAACTGAGATTGGGCAAGCCAACACATAAAGTCAAAGCCAATGATTCACTGGTTCTTCTGGGAGTAAGTATTTGATTGTTTCTGTAGAGTACCTTGGCTGGTAACTGGATAGTATCCATGAGTATCTGCCGAACCTCATGTAATCCACCAATCTTATCCCAGCCCAGGTCCCTAGGTTTATGCAGGTTGACATTTCGTAGAGATGCAGGAATAAATCCTTGGAGAGCCTTTTGGAAGTCCAGTGTTGTTAAAACTAATTCTGTTTAAAAATAAATGAAACTTCTTTTGGTAGTCATATATGTATATAAATTTTCAAAATATACCATCGACTTAGCTGGCAATGCCAATTTTCTACTCATACAACTGCTTATTTGAATACTAAAATGGAATATATATTTAATTACTGCCTTACTACATTTCTCCATCATGGAATGAAGATTACAATTTTGGTTTTAAGAGTAAAATATACCTTCCCTGGTGGATATATTCTGATGAGAGAGACGAGAATGTATGGCTCGATCAACAAGCACTGTAAAATCTCTAGCCACGAACCCTTCAGTTTCTTTAGCTATATGTTGCAGGTCAAGATGAGTGAACTTGTTCATATCACAGTCCAGTTTATTTTTTATTACATTACGCAGAATCTCACATCTTTGTTCCTAAAGAAAAAACACAAAATTCAAATTCCTAGTTTTCCTCAGGTGTAAATTTTAGTACATATGGTTTGAGAAATATCAGGTTGACATAATCTACAGTGATAGCAGACTGGTGGCTTTCTGCACATGGAGTGGGGGAGGGAGAGACTGCAAAGGGGCACTAGGAAACTTCTGAGAGTGATGGAAATATCTGCTACCTTAATTGTGGTGATAGTTTCATGGCATATACATGTTAAAAGTGATCAAACTGTATGCTTTAAATAATGAGTTTGTTTTCTTCAATTAAACCTCAATAAAGTTATAAAAAAATCACACTGATAAATAATTGCTATTTCTCTAGTAAAGAGCCTTTTTAGTAAATACCTGATTCACTTATGAGTGTTTTTTTGTTATTCCTATAAAACCTATTTCTAAAAATATATACAATGACCATTCTGTTATGCTTAAAAACAGGTGTAATACTTTTATTCTTCAATAACAGTTAATTAGCACAGGGTCTGAGTATTTAGGGTAGATGCTAGGTAATAACTTTAAACAAGAAGTTAAAATGTGCTTGCCAGTCCCAGAACATACTTCTTTGAGTCACTGCCACTAAAACTATCTTGAACATGAGTCCCCAAAGGAGACAATGGACCATCTGTGCTTGTGATATTGTGATTTATAATATGAAATATACATTTGGTCTTTGTCCCCATTTCTGGCACAGATCTCCCAAAACCCTTAGAATTTCCTCCTAAGTGATAAAGGTGTCTTGATATTCATAACAAACTCCTTCCAACCACATTAAAGTTTATCTTAATGAGGTGACTTCTGGAAAGCACCTAAGGATGGGGGCTGGTTACCAGGAGAACTAATCATAAATAGGGAGTTGAAACTTTCAGTCCCACTCCGACTTCCCAGGAGGGGAGAGGGGCTTGAGGTTGAATCAACTGCCAATGGCCAACGATTTAGTGAATCATGCCTATGCAATGAAGCCGCTATAAAAACCCAAAAGGAGGGGGTTACGCTACTTCCAAGTTGGTGAAGAGGTACTTCCATATGCCATAGGCCCCAGACTCCACCTGGACAGAAGCTTTTTTGTGAAGACAGGACTTCACCCTATGTATCTCTTCATCTGGCTATTGATTCATATCCTTTACCATCCTTTGTAATAAACCGGTAGTCTAGTGAGTAAGCTAGTTTCCTGAGTTGCATGAGTGCTCTAGCAAATTAATCAAACCAAAGCAGGAGGTTGTGGGATCTCTGATTTCTCCAGTAAGAAGTGCAGGTAACAACCTAGACTTGAAATTGGCTTCTGAAGTGGAGGGCCATCTTGTGGTCCTGGGCTCTTAACCTGTGGAATCTGATGCGATCTCCATGTAGACAGCGTCAGAATGGAGTTGAACTGTAGGACATCCATTGGTGTCCAAGAATTGCCTAGTAGTGTGAGGAAAAAACTCACATGCTGGAATCACAGTGGATACAGAATATTAGTGCTGATTTAAAAAAAGCTTAGTCTATGGCCATGCCACCCTGAATGTGCCCGATCTAGTCTGATCTCAGAAGCTAAGCAGGGTCAGGCCTGGTTAGTACTTGGATGGGAGATCACCCAGGAATACCAGGTGCTGTAGGCATTAAAAACAAATAAAAATTAAAAATTAAAAAATTTTAAAAAGCTTAATTAAATTTTTATAAGACATCTATGCATTTCTCACTGCTTTTATTAAGAAATGCTTAAAAAAGGTAACTGTGAGTTGATAGATATGTTAATAATGGTAAATGTTTCACAATGTGTATCAAATCATCATGTTCTATATTTTAAATATATACAATTTGCCAATTATACCGCAATAAAGCTAAAAAAAATTCTAATTCCCACAATGTATCTACAGATTTCACCAATGGGAAATTAAAGCAGTTAAGAAATTTTAGGGTTTCTGTACTTTTTAAGTAGAATAATAAAACTTTAATTAAAAAAAGAAATGCTGTTTTCAAAAAAGCCATTTCCTCAGAAACTACATAATAACAGATGTTTATAAATGAAAACTGTTTCTAAGCACATGCACCAAATGTCACCCCTTTTAAATATCAAGATCATTAACGTAAGCGTAAGATTAAAGCCACAAATCATTAATATAATTGAAAAATTATTTATATAAAGGAGGATATATTTCAACAATCTTCACAAGTAGTATGTTACCTGATCAGGAGGTTGAATATGTTGGACACACTGAAATACATGAATTCCTTGAGCAGAAACAAGTAAAGGATGTAGAGAGTGTTGAGACTGGCTTGTGGCAATCAGTGCAACCAAACTTCCCATGGAAATAAACTCTTTTATCATGTCAATCAAAGCTAGAATTAAGCAATATAGTGTAAAAGCTTAGTAAATATAAACATATTTTTAAATTGCACATTCATTAATAATGATAACCTAAGGTCAAGCTTTAAGACGTAGTATAAATGGTATGGCTCTTTTACACCTTTTAAAAATTAAATCTTCTAGTCATTTATTGATTTATATATTGAGGACCTAATATAGGCTAGGCTCTAATTCATCTAACAGAGGAGGCCTAGGAGGCATTGTAAACTCAGTCTGTATACTGAGAACAATAGCTAGTGAGGTTCCTTCCTTCTGGATCTTATAAAGGCAATGAAAAGGAGTCTCTGAAATAAATATTATAGAAGGATGACAAATCTCCATATTGTATTATTAATTAAGCTCTCAAGAACACTGAAGCAGCTGAATGCTGTCAAATCCTCCAGTGCCCGTCCCTCCTCCCTAGTCTTCTTCTTGAATTCTAAGCTCCAGTAGTGGGGTATTCCCTAACATACCATGACTTCTCATACCTCTGTGCCTTTGCCTGTGGACCACACTTCTTTTGCTTCTTCATTAGCATAAGGCTGCTTCATGCTAATTTCTAGTCCTCCATCAAAACTCATCTCAGTTATCAACTCCACCAAGAAGCCTTCTTTGATAACTCTTTACCCTCTAGACCACCCCCGATTTGGGGTATGTGCTCCTATAGCACTTTGTATAAACTTCTAGCAGAGTGTATCAAACCACGTCCTAGTTGTACCACCCTGGTCAAATTACCTATTCTCTGAATTTCTATTTCTCAGTTGTAAAACCAGGAGAATATCTGCACGTAGAGTGCAAAGCAATCCCTAGCCCAGAAAGGGCATGCAAGACATGGTAGCTATCATTATTACTAACAGAATTTTGAACTAAAATTGTCCGTTTACTTTTCTTTCCTCTCCTAGACTTTGAAAATACAGACTGTGCACAAGTGTTAGACAAATATCTGTCAAATGAACAACTTCCTAAACAATCTGTACAACTAAGCAAATTCTGATCAGTAAAGGAGAATAAAAAGGCCTCAAAGACTAACCATGAAGCTGCAGTATTTCATGCTGTTCTTATTCTACCAATTTTGCTATTACAGGACAGCTGTAGGATGCTATCGAAGCTCAAATGCAACACATAAAATAGCATATATTCTCTTCTCTGAAGATTTCCCATTAAGACAAAAAAAATGGTGCCTGACAAAAGAAAAAGGCCTGACACCAGTGAGCAGATGTGTTAGCATTACCGTGTGCAAGCCGCTGGCTCTGCACGGCCTCAGGACCAAGTTCCTGTTCCGGGGGTACAGGCAGCCCAACAACGAGATCAAGGTCATCCAGCAAAACGACAGAAGGCTGTCTCCATACTGCCTCTGAGAAAGCTGCCTCTAGGGTTTTTTGTATGTTTTCAAGCCTTTTCCCTTAAAACAGAAGATATCAAATGGTTTAATGTTATTTCAAGGCTAGGAAAGTTCAGGCTGCCCTTTTGAAAGCATCAGAAAAGCTCAACATTGATTTAACTATGAAAATTCAATCCATGTTTTGTTAATATACCAATCACTAAAATTTGTTAATCATTAACATGGTTTAATTAATACAGCATCAAAAAACTAGGAAAGTACTGAATTTTATAAAACTGAAAAAAAGGAATATGCTACTATAATTTCTGTATATATGTATTTATTTATACCTAATCTTATTCCACAGAAAACATTGGATGGCTTACAACAAAACAGTAAAGTAAAAGCAGGAAAATATAAATGAGAATAGGGGATCAAGATTCAGGTAAAATCTAACACAAATGTTAACTGCCTAGAGATCCTAGAGTAGCTATATTTGAATCATAAATTTGGCCTCAAACTTCCTGGCGAATTACAGTTTTAATTTTTAAACAGTAGAAAACACATCAATTCATAAGCTAATGTAAAGAGTTCCTGTCGCTTAGTTCTAAAACCAAATTTTCACATGAGGCTTCAAGCAGGACTCAGAGATGAGCATATGAAGTAATGAGTTTTCGAAGGCTATTTCTTAGCTTATCATATACCAGATTAAAAATACTGAGAATATAATGACTAACTGGGTCTATATGATAGTGGTAGTGGTAGCCAAGGGAAAAAACATTAACTACCTGAAGTAAAATCTTTCCGATCTTTCAATTGAATAGATAATGTAAACGTTACAGACTTTAAAAGTATAAAAGTGTATATGGTAACTTGTAATTCTGTTTGCTGTCTGCAGCCATCTACTCTCCCTTCCTTGAGATAACCTCTCTACCAGTTTCCCATAGCAAATCAAAGATAATTTATACCCATTGGGATATATTCTAAATATTAACTTTCTCAGACTGGCATTTCCAGGAATACAGTCTACAAAGAGTTTTGGTAGGGAAAAAGGCCTCAATTAAATATGGAGAGTTTTAAAAATTTTATTTAAAACATTAGAAAGCCAATTCTAAGAAATTTCAATTTCTAAGGAATTTCAAATTAGATATTTGTATGTATTACAACAACAGCATTAAATAATAACATCTGTCTACCAAAAATGAAATTTATTTAGAGTGTTATCATATCCATACCTCGTAAAGCTTTACAGTCAACAATCTCCACATAGGCATCCAATATGTCAAATGCTTCTTTACAGATTGCCTTGGCTAAAGTTGATTTTCCACTCCCCTAGAAAATAATTAATTCATAATAACTCTCAGTATAGTAAATCACAGAAACAGCTTTCTGTCACTGTGTCAATGTCAAGGATTCAGCTTCAAGTATACATTACATAATGTTATATGTCAATTATAGCTCAATAAAATTGGGAGGGAAGCCTGGAACTCTAGGATCACCTTATGGTGAATGGCATTTAACATAAAGTAAACTGACAGGAAAGAATAAAAATCTGGATTCAGGTAATTGTAAGAGAGCACTGCAGGATAAGTGGGAAAGAATTATTTCCTAAGTACTCAAGTCTAGGTTTATTCTATGAAGAACCAGAAGATTCCAGTTTCCTAATCTTAATAGCAGGATTCAAGTATTATGTAACCACAGAAAAGGTGTACAGATGACAACATAATATCAGGGCTATAAACACCATTAAAAGGGGCATTTCCCCACCCCAACTCCAAACTTGATTTACGCTAAATTCAAAAATAATAAACTGATTTGAGAAAGTTAAAAAAAGAGAGATAAGTATCCACTAGTCTAGCTGATGTGTGAGATATGCAGGGGTTACTAAAATAGGGCTTTTCTTTTAAGCTGCTAGGAGCTGAGTGTATCCTATATTATTAGTGCCTATATAAACATCTAATTTGTTAGTTAAAACAATCAATGATACTTAAATCTTTTACCTTTAAAAACAGGTAAAGCTTCATTATTTGTTACTAGAAGGGAATAATATAAACTATAAATAATTATTCTAGATAAATAAAACTTATTCCTATTTAATTTCAATTATTTTTAATAGAAAAAATATTACCCGCTTCCCTATTATCTTTAACTGTAATTTTAATTCAGTTTCTTGGTGATTTACAATATAAGTGTGACCATCAATTAGTGTACAGTGTAGCCCTCAGAGACTATCAAGGTGGGTACGACTGTGTACTTTTCTATTAAATGACTCCAGACTATATAGGGTTTTGATCCAATGTGCATTTCATTTTTTTAAAAGCTTAATTTTTTTCCTGATTATAAACTAATATGTAAAAACCACAAAATAACTGTAAATACATAAGAGCATAAAAAGGTAAAAGTCTTCTGTAATCATCTCACTGCACAGAACGCTGTCAATTGTTTTGATGTGTTATCCTTCCAGGTATTCCACACACATTGTATGTAAATTTATAAAGATGGAATTAAGTATTCACGCAAGTTTACAATAAATCATTGTCCTTTTTATCAACAAATATAGAGCTGCATCTGCTCCCTAGTTCAACGCCACTGTGGGGACGTATTGGGCTCTAATGTTTGAGTCCCTTCCAAAGTGTATATTTAGGCTGCTTCCAATTTTTATTTAAGTATAGCTAAAATAAACATCCATATACATATAAGTTTATTTGTCAGGTTATACCTTTAGAGTAAATTTGTAGAAGTGGAACTACTATATCCAAAACCTTTTTTTTTATTTTGCTAAACATTGCTATAGTACCCTCTAGAAAGGCTGAAATTGGTAGGTTTTTATAGTTCTTTCAATACAGGTTTCCTCCCTCAATCTACTATTATTTCTTACCATTGTTGCTTTGTCTAGCTTTAACAGCTCTGAATCACTTCTAATCTTGTTTTTCATTACTGTGGACTGAAGAAATAGCCAAGCTTGTTGTACAAAGTCTGAAATTTAGCAGGCATTCAACAAACACTACCATCCTTAAGTTTACAGAATTGTATTTATATTCAAAGTCAATGGGCTCCAGAAAACAAAGAAATTAGGGGTGTTGGGGTATAGGCCTCACCTGTCATAATCATTTTGCCTAGTCAAAGGGCCTTTTCTTCTCCTTCCTCAAAGTAATTCCCATTTGCATAGCACTTTTCAGTTTAGACTCCTTTCATGTATATTATTTCCCTTAAGTGAGGTAATCCTAAGGAGGCAGATAAGAAACTAAAAAACTGCGTGAGGTCACAGCCAGTATGTACATGACAGAAATGGGACTCAAATCCAGGTCTTCTGCTAGTTCTTCCTATTAACCATGCTACCTTTAGGTGATGCTGTAGAAGTCTGGTTTCTGAGTCAGGAAGATATTCATTTTTCAAAATAAATATTCTACCATGATGATGCATTTTGAAATTTGACATAGGTAATCTAGAAACCACATAGAGCAGTTGCTATATTTTACCAGCCTTGCATACTTGGTTAAACCCCATTTGAATGTGATGTATAATTCTTTACATACATTGGTTTATTTGATTTGCTAATATTTTGTAGAGAATTTTTGCATCTATGTTCATGAGAGATATTGGTCTGTAGTTTTCTTTTCCTGTAATGTCTTTGTCTGGTTTTAGAATTTGGGTAACGCTGGCCTCAGAATAAATTAGGAAGTATTATCTCTGCTTCTATCATCTGAAAGAGATTGTAGAGAATTGGTATAATTTCTTAAGTGTTTGGTAGAATTAAAGAATAATTTCTTTAAATGTTTGGTAAAAACTCCAGTGAAACCATGTGAGCCTCGTGCTTTCTGTTTTGGAAGATTATTAATTATTGACTAAATTTATTTAGATGTAATCCTTTTTATAGTGTCTGTTTCTTCTTGTGTGAATTTTGGCAGCTTGTGTCTTTCAAGGGATTGGTCTATTCATCTATGTTATCAAATTTCCAAGCACAGAGTTGTTTGTTACTATTACTATTTTATTATCCTTTTAATGTCCATGAGATCTGTAGTGATGTTTTCTCTTTAATTTCGATACTAGCAATCTGTTTAATCTTTCTTTTTTTTTAGTAGTGGGGGGAGGTTTGTTCCAATTTTTTATTAGGCTATTAAACAGAGGGTTTACTTTGTGATAATCCATTGGGTTTACAGTTTGTGCATTTTGTTATTTGTGCTTCAACTTAAAAATTAAAAATATGTAAAAATAAAATAAAGCAAATTCTATCATGGGTTTTCCTTGTTCTTATGATAAATTCTAAATTCTTTTTTTTTTTCTCTTCTTTTCCTAGCTTTATTGAGAGATAGTTGTCATATAACTATGGGTAAGTTTAAGGCATACAAGATGATTTGATACTTATATATTGCAAAATGATTACCACAACAAGATTAATTAATGCCTTTACCACCTCACATAATTACCATTTCTTTTTTTGTGGTGATAACATTTATGATCTACTCCCTTAGCAACTTTCAGGCATATAATACAGTATTATTAACTATATAATCACCATGCTGTACATCACTTTTTTTTTTTCTTACCTAGGCTAGAGGATTATCAACTTTATTAACCTTTTGAGTTTGGTTTCATTTAATTTCTCTATTGATTTCTTGTTTTCAATTCATTGATTTCTGCTCTAATTCTTATTTCTTTTCTTCTGCTTACACTAGATTCAATGTGTTCTACCTTTTCTAGTTTCCTGAGGTGGAAACACATTGCGGTAATTGCTATATTTTAAATAAGAACCAGAAGAAAGCAACTAGGCTAGTAACAGGAAGAAAAAAGTTATTATATTGGAGTTAACAATGAACAGAAACAAAAAAGCCTTAAAATGTTGAAATGGAAAAAAGCACAAAGAATCACAAAGACCACACTGGATCCCTGGCAATAATATGCTGGTAGAGGATAAAACTGTATGCCCTTTAAAAAAAGCAGGGACTCTCTAGTAAGACTGACAAAGTTTAAAGAGAAAGAAGACACAAATCACCAATATCAGGAAACAGGACATCACAAGAGATTCCGCAGCCATTAAAAGGTAATAAGGAAATACTGGAAACAATTTTATGCTCATAAATTTGACAACTTAGAAGAAATGGAAAGTTTCTCAAAAACTACAAACTACTAAATAAAATAGACAATTAAGAAAATTGAATTTATAATTAAAAAATTAACAATAAAGAAATTTCCAGGCCCAGATGGTTTCACTGGAGTTTTTACCAAACATTTAAAGAAGAATGAACACCATATACAATCTCTTCCATAAAACAGAACAGTAAGGAACACCTCTCAACTCTTTTATTACCCCGATAGTAAAACTGGAGAAAGACAGTACGAAAACAGAAAATTATAGACTAATTCTCTTATAAACTTAGTGCAAAAATCCTCAACAGAATATTAGCAAACAGAACTCGCAATGTATAAAAAGAATACTACATCATGACCAAGTAGGATTTATTACAGATATGCAAGGCTGGTTTGTTATTTGAAAATTAATCAAACCCATCAACGCCCTGAAAAAGAAAAATCATACAATCGTATCAGCTGATACAGAAAAATGGTAGGGGGAGCATCGCCTTATTTACCACCTCTTTCCCAATATCTAATAGCAGGCACTCAAAAATAATATTATTGAATGAATGCTTTAAATATCTTGTGTTAATAACCCTATATAACAGATTATCAAAACCCAAAGAGAGAAATTAAAAGCTATTAGTGAAAACAAGCACATTTTAATCACATACCTTTTCTCCTGTGAGTAGAAGGGCTCCATTCCTAAGTCCTGCCACAAGGGACATCAGCTGCCGAGACAAAGGGCGTCCCAGGAGGCTATGAGTGATGTGCTCCATGGAGGATACGGCCAATGAATTCACTCCTCTGCAAAATATATAAATTTTTGCATGATAAAAAAAACTAAAGCAGAATACAACCTAGCCATAAATAATTATGAAACTTTCCTTCCCAGGCTACTTAATCATCTTTAAAAGAGTAAAATCTTAGAAATTCTCCCTTACTTGCAAGTATATTGAACTAATGCCAAATTTGAGTCAAAGCTTTTAAAACTAGTTTTTTTTTTACTTTCAAACATGTGCGACAACTAAAAGTTTTGTCCTAATAAAATTCTTTAAGAAATCTTCTTAACATACACAAACATCCCCTTCAAAATGATTTTGGTTTGGTAATCGACATAATCATAAATGCGTGCTTTTGAAGTGTTAGGATAATTGAAGACATTTGTTATTATACACCGCCTTTGAAATCCAGTTTCGATCTGTAGATTATACAAAAATAAACTTCATCCTACTTCCTGACTCTGATTGCTATTTTATTTCTGATAATAAATATCATAAATTTCTAAAATAGGAGTCTGAATTGAAGAGATTTTATAGTATATAAATATAGTATGCTATATTTAAATATTGTTACTTTATGGCTTAAACCTTTTACTAAAACACATATAGACTATACTATTACAGGAAATCAAATCACTACTATTACACCGACTAAAAGCCTCTGTGAAGAATTCTAAGAGGTAATGTTTATATTAGATTTCGTGTCGTACAAGAGATAAAGAAATTAAGAGGTTCTTTTCAGATTTGTCTAAAAAGTTGAGGAAAACACAAATAATCCTAATTAATAAGAATTGAAGGAATAACTTAATTTGAAATATTTTTAAACATTCAACTGTTTATAGATTTAACTTTTAAAACAAATTTATTATTTCTAAGAATTACTGTTTTATTCAAGCACATACAATCCAGGTCATATCTAGTTACATTCTTCTCACAAATCAAATCTCAAAGGAAACTTCTGGTCAAGATGGCGGAGTAGGTAAATACTGTGCTCACCTCTTCCTAAGACATCAAAATTATAACTAAATTATAGAACCACCACCCTTGAGAATCACCTGAAGACTAGCTGACCAAAACTCCTATAACTAAGGCTATAAGGCTATAAAAAAGAAGTCACATCAAGACTGGTAGGAGGGGCAGAGATGCCAATCAGGGGTTGCTGATCCCACAACCATGTGTGGTGGTTAAGAATCCAGAGTCTCCTAAGACATCAAAATTATAACTAACTTATAGAACCATCACCCTGGAGAATCACCTGAAGACTAGCTGACCAAAACTCCTATAACTAAGGCTATAAGGCTATAAAAAAGAAGTCACATCAAGACTGGTAGGAGGGGCAGAGATGCCAATCAGGGGTTGCTGATCCCACAACCATGTGTGGTGGTTAAGAATCCAGAGTGATATCTCAGGTACCCCCTGAGGAGAGAAGGCTCTCAGTCCCACACTGAGCTCCCCATCCTAGGGTTCTAGTGCTTGGAGATAGGAATCTCTACAACAGCTGACTGGGAAAATTAGCGGGGATTCGTCTGGATGAGATAGAAGGCCGCTGTAGACCCAGACGTCCTCTTAAAGGGCCTAAGCAGATACTCAATCACTCACAAACACTTGCCCTAAGCTCAAACAAAGGGACAGCAGCTCACAAAGTGCCAGGAACATACAGGAAAGAAATGAATTGTCTGGCTTTTGAGCAAGGACTTAAGTGCTGGCAGGCACCATTGTTCTTTTGTCAAGCTCTCCTCCCCAGAGTCTACAGGTGCAGGTGGGTACCAAATCTAAGTCACCATTAACCTGGCTAATACTGCTCTCACCCCACCCTGATGATTTTCTGAAACCACTTCCCACCCAATTCACACACTCCTGCCCGAACCGCTTTCAGAAGCTAAGCCACATAAGCAGAGCCCTTGGCCCGTGTACAGACTTTCCGAAAATCTCTCATGGGTCCACAAACCCCAAACAAGCAGCAGCTGGCCTCGACATGCCCCGTACCTCTTGCTAAGCAGCTCCAAGCTTGGCATTAGTGGCATCCAACCTCGTTTCACAGCTTAACCAGTCCCAGGCACCTTCAAACCCGACACAGGCAGCAACCAACCACAGATCACTTTGTTAACTCCTACCAGGTAGCCCCAGGCTGGACACAGGCAGCGTCTGACCTTGGTCTGCACAGGATCCCCTCCCAAGAGGTCCCAGAACCAATACAGCTGGTGGTTGGCTTCAGACCACACCAGAGCACAACCCAATTGGTACCACAAATGACACACCAAAGGGAGAATGCTATAGGCACCAGAGTTCTGCTAATGCAAATCCCACTCTCTGGGGCTGACCTCCACACAATAGTTTGTCTGCTGTAGTCATGGCCAGTCCTTACAGGCAGTTAGCCTGAGGGTAAATCCAACACACTGACATGGCAAAAGCAATCAAGAATCGACTATAACAGGAGATCACATACAACCCACACAAAATACACCCCTGGAACACACAGATCAGGTGAACAGGGAGACTGAGCCACCAGGCCCCACAGGACACCTACTACATAAGGCCACTCTGCCAAGAATGGAAGATGTAGCATATCTAACTAACACATAGAAACAAACATAGGGAGTCAGCCAAAATGAGGAAACAAAGAAACATGTCTCAAATGAAAGATCAGGACAAAACTCCAGAAAAAGAACTAAACAAGCAATTTACCAGATGCAGAGTTCAAAACACTGGTTAGAAGGATGCTAAATCAACTTAGGGGAAAAATAGATGGTCTCAGTGAGAACGTCAACAAAGAGATAGGAAAAATAAAAAGGAACCAGTAAGAAATAAACAATATAATTGAAATGAAGAATACATTAGAGGGAATCAATCATCTAATCAGCAGATTAGATGAAGTGGAGGATCGGATCAGCAATATGGAAGGTAAGGTAGTGGAAAACATCCTATTAGAACTGCAAAAAGAAAAAAGAAACAAAAATATGAGGATAATTTAAGGGACCTCTAGGACAACATCAAACATAACAATATTCGCATCACATGGGGTACCAGAAGTAGAAGAAAGAGAGCTGAAGATGGAAAACCTATTGGAAGAAATGATGACTAAAAACTTCTCTTACCAGCAAAGGAAATAGACATACAAGTCCAAAGAGGCCTACACCAAGACACATTATAATAAAAAGGCCAAAGGTTAAAGACAAGGAGAGTCTTAAAAGCAGCAAGAGAAAAGTAGTTATCTACAAAGGAGCTTCCATAAGACAGCTGATTTCCCAACAGAAACTTTACAGGCCAGAAGGGATTGGCAGGAAATATTCAAAGTGATAAAAAGTACGGACTTACAACCAAGATTATTCTACCCAGCAAAGTTATAATTTAGAACGGAAGGAGAGATAAACAGCTTCCCAGACAAGAAAAAAACTGAAGGAGTTCATCACCACCGAACCAAAATTACAAGAAATGTTCAAGGGACTTCTTTATGAAGAAGAAGAAAAAAATATAAATAAGAAAAGATTGCAAAAAAAAATTCTCACTGACAAAGGCAAACACATAATAAAAGCAGAGGATCTACTATTTTAAGTAACATCAACTATCTGAAAATATCTTGAAAATCAGTTTTGATTGATTGTGGATGTTTTTCTTCCATTGTAGACACAAAGCTCTTGGTTAATAAACAAATCAGTCATAAGGCAAAAAAAAAAGTAGAGAATCAACTAACACCAAAGTTGATACAAAAGTTAACAGGCAGAAGTAGGAAGATCATGTGTAATTAAACAGTTAATTACAGGATACACACAAACACACACAAAAACAGTAAAAAGATAGTGACAAAAATATAAACATGGAGGGGGTGAGTAAAAATGACAGTGTTTGACTTAAGTGACCATCAATTTAAAACAGAGTGTTATAAACATAGCTTGGTATATATGAAGCATATAGCAGCCACAAATCAAAAATCTACAAGAGAGTCTACGGCCATGCCACCCTAAACACGCCCAATCCCGTCTGATCTTGGAAGCTAAGCAGGGTCAGGCCTGGTTAGTACTTGGATGGGAAGACCACTTGGAAAGACCAGGTGCTGTAGGCATTAAAAAAAAAGAAAAAAAATCTACAAGAGATATCCAAGAAATAAAGGAATCCAAACACAGCACTATAGAAAGACATCAACATATGAAAGAAAGAGAATAAGGAACAGAGAAAAATTACAAAAACAACCAGAAAACAATAAAATGGCAATAATTACATACCTATCAATAATTACTTTAAATGTAAACGGATTAAATGCTCCAATCAAAAGACAAATGTTTAAAGAAGATGTGGTACATATATGCAATGAAATATTACTTGGCAATAAAAAACAATGAAATCTTATATTTACAACAACTTCGGTGAACCTAGAGGGTATTAAGCTAAGTGAAATAAAACAGAAAAAGACAAATACCATATGATTTTACTTATAGACTCTGAAAAACAAAATAAATGAACAAACAAAACAGAAATAGACTCACAGATACAGAGAACAAACTGATGGCTGCCAGATGGGAGAGGGGTTGGGAAGCAGGGTGAAAAAATTAAAGGCGTTAAGAAGTACAAATTGGCAGTTACGAAATAGTCATAGAGATGTAAAGAACAGCATAGGGAATATAGTCAATAATCTTGCAATAACAACAGACTTACAAATATAGAAGACACTCTGGTGACGGCAAGAGGGGAGGGAGGTGGGGGGCTGGGAGAAAGCAGTGAAGGGTTAAAGAAGTACAAATTAGTAGTTGATAGAGGGGCACAGGGATAATCAAATCTCAAAGTAAAATTTCTAATGAGCTTCAGACTTTTAGTTATCTAAGACAAGGCATATTATTAAGCTAGGTGTGAAAACAGCAACAATCCTTGAAAAAATATCTACTAATGCATTTAGGAAGATTATTCAATGACATTAACATCTACTTGAATATTTACACATAAAAACCCTGCCAGACATAATAACGAATATGTCTCTAAACATGGTAGTTTGGCCATAACTTCTTACCCCAAGCAGTTCAGCTTTAAAAAAGGAAGAATAAAGTCAATTTCCTCACTGTTTTCTTCTTTTACCATAGGATCCAGAAGGACCTATAGTAGCAAGGAAAAATCAGTTTTACATTTCAAAGTTATATCTTTTGACTCATTTTCTTGGGTCCCAGGAAACTGGATCATTGATTCCATTACACCAGAGAGAAAAGATATACTGTGCATGTAAGATCATTACTTAAAACAGCCCTGACAATAATTTACTCATCCAAAGAACACAAATATTTATGGTCAATAAACAGTAAAGAATGTCATCTCCTTAACATGTTTTCAGGCCTATCCTTATTTGCAATTTTTATTTGCGTCACATTTATTCTTTTCACAATTCTTACATTTGTATCTTTTCTGAATGGCATTCCTTCAATTATATTTCAAAAGCAGAGAACCAATGTCTAGTTCCAAACCACTGAAATTATAAATGACTAGAGCATCTTCAATTTTATAATGACAAGAATGAATATTCTAAAACATAATAATCTAAAAAGATGACTTTTAAAATACTTCTGGTAAAAAGTAATATAATATTTGCAAAGAGTTGAGAAGCTAAGAATTGCCAAAATAATGAGTTGTACAACAAAACTGCAAATAAAAATATGAATTTTAAAAATCACTAAAGCTAAGTTTTCCTTTGTTTCAATACAGGAAGAATTTTAAATCGTGATCCATTTGCCAGTTAACATGATCAATTCTATTTCTGAAACTTAATTGTGCTAAGGCATTGATTTTAAATTTAGGATAAATCAATAATTTATTTAGATAAGTTAAAGAGATTATAAAATAAAATATTTTAAATCAAGTTATTCCTTACGCTTATCATTTGAGTTTCTAATACACTTTAGAATGCAAGGTCTTACAGTTAAATTCATACTTTATTATCAATCACATGTAACAAATATTATTTCATTAAATATTCAATAGTATGTAATTACTTGTATTGTGATCTTCTGCAGCAGATTGGTACTCAACAGAAAAATATTTTTTTCTTTTTCTTTTTCCCAAGAATGAACTATATTCAGAGAAAACTCCTTCAACCCTATTGAAAAGAAAGTAATAAATGTACAGTTAGTACTGAAGCTGAAGTGAAATAATTTAAGATTTCAAGCATCAAATTTATTTAAATTTAAATAAAGGCATTCTTTGGTATGTAAAATGTTTACATATATATCCTGTTATCATGAAAAACAATGAAAAATTTTATGATTTCAGTAGGAAAAATATCAAAATAACAAATAGAATTTACCCACCATCTTTAATTCCCAGCTTAATATATTCTTCCTCTGATATTATCAAAGGAAGTGTGGTCATAGTAGACTGCTGCAGCCATGAATAGAACACAGTTTTTATCTCTTCTTCACTTATGTCTTTAGGCTGCCAGAGAAAATGAAAGAACAGTAATAAATCGCCCTCATACCTGACCTTAACCCTAACATCCTTATTTTAACACATTGTTAATAAAATGTAAACCTCACCAAACAAAACCAGGAATGATGATCACATTTTATAGTCATAGATTTAGATTTGACATTTGGTCAGTACAATGAGTACAGTGTAACCTGAAGAAATACTCACTCCAGTGGCAGCATTCTAAATGCTGTTCTTCACTATGCCCAGTGATGCACATGCTATGATTTGGCTCACTCGGTAACCATTTCAACACCATTCTCCTTTGCCTCCCTGTACTACATAGGTGGGAAAGCAAACTCCTAGTTTGGATTCCTTGTTTGGAGGTGTGCGTGTGGGTGTATGGAAGTGTGTATGTGTATTAAGTTTTTTAAACCTATTTGAAATTAAAAACAGGAAAAACAAAAACATATAGTTATCTCTCTTCATCTGGAGTCAAGCTTTTTATTTGCTAATTAAGCTCAGTTCAGAACTTGATCACTACCAAAAGCAGTCTAAACTAAGAAATTACTTTCCCATTCTTAAAGATCACAGAAATAGTTACTTTGATTTCACTTATATGCAGAATCTAAGGAACAAAAAGAACAAATTAATCGAAAACAGACTAACAGACTTGCAAATATAGAAGACACTCTGGTGACGGCAAGAGGGGAGGGAGGTGGGGGGCTGGGAGAAAGCAGTGAAGGGTTAAAGAAGTACAAATTAGTAGTTGATAGAGGGTCACAGGGATGGGGAGCATAGCATGGGGAAGGAAGTCAGCAGTAAAGTAATAGCTATGTGTAGAGCCAGAAGGGAAAATAATCAGGGGAATCGTCTAACCAATAAATGTCCAACCAATGTACTGTATACTTGAAACCAATAATAAAATGCTGAGAAAAAAAACTTAAAACACAGAATTACCATATGATCCAGCAATTCTACTCCTAGGTATATACTAAAAACACTGAAAGCAGGGACTCAAAAAGATACTTGTAAAACCAACATTCATAGCAGCATTATTCACAATAGCCAAAAGGTATAAACATCCTAAGTGTCCACCGACAGATGAATGGATAAAATGTGTTGCACACATAGAATGAAATGTTACTCAGCCATAAAAAGGGATGAAGTTCTGATACATACTACAACATGGATGAATCATGAAAACATGTTAAGTAAAATTATAAGCCAGGCAAAAAGGACAAATAATTTATGATTCCACTTATATGAATTATCTAGAATAAGCAAATTTAGAGAGACAGAACATAAATTAGAGGTTACTAGGAGCTGCAGAAGTGGGGGTGGGGAGTTACTGTTTAATGGGCAGAGTTTCTATAGAGGTGATGGAAAAGTTGGAAATAGTGGTGATGATTGCACAACATTATGAATATAATAATGCCACTGAATTGTACACCTAAAAATGGTTATAACATTTACCACAATAAAGCAAAAAGGAAAAAAAAAGACCTCCTTGCCCTTCTAGTAAAAAGAACTACAACATTCTTACTACTTAGTTAAAGCAACTAGAAATTTTATAACACATGTAAAACAACTGTGACATAATATAAATTTGAACTCACTAAGTTTTCTCTTGGTTGTAATTTTAGAGATCTTGGAATTATAGGGGTAATTTCCACTGGAGTTATTCTGACTACTGCATGCATTTCTATATTTAGTCTCTTCCTCAGGTCATCTGGGATCTGAAATTTAAAAATAAAAATATAAATATGTTCAAAGCTTGATTTGAAAATATTCCAGAGTATAGATATTCACATTAACGTCTATGCATTCAGGTGAAATTATAGAAGCTATCATAATTCATAGTATAAATAGGATATTCAGCTTTAGTTATATCACACATATTTCAATTTTCTCCCTACATTTCTTTAACATTCTCTTTAGAATGTGATCAATCAAGTCAAGCCTATTTGAGTACCTGATGGCAACTACCCCTACTCCTCCCTGGCCATGGCTCCCGACCTTTAGAGTGGAAAGTGCAGACTCCTCACTATATTTTTTTCTTTTTCTTTTTCCCAAGAATGAACTATATTCAGAGAAAACTCCTTCAACCCTATTGAAAAGAAAGTAATAAATGTGTACAGTTAACTGAAGCTGAAGTGAAATAATTTAAGATTTCAAGCATCAAATTTATTTAAATTTAAATAAAGGCATTCTTTGGTATGTAAAATGTTTACATATATATCCTGTTATCATGAAAAACAATGAAAAATTTTATGATTTCAGTAGGAAAAATATCAAAATAACAAATAGAATTTACCCACCATCTTTAATTCCCAGCTTAATATATTCTTCCTCTGATATTATCAAAGGAAGTGTGGTCATAGTAGACTGCTGCAGCCATGAATAGAACACAGTTTTTATCTCTTCTTCACTTATGTCTTTAGGCTGCCAGAGAAAATGAAAGAACAGTAATAAATCGCCCTCATACCTGACCTTAACCCTAACATCCTTATTTTAACACATTGTTAATAAAATGTAAACCTCACCAAACAAAACCAGGAATGATGATCACATTTTATAGTCATAGATTTAGATTTGACATTTGGTCAGTACAATGAGTACAGTGTAACCTGAAGAAATACTCACTCCAGTGGCAGCATTCTAAATGCTGTTCTTCACTATGCCCAGTGATGCACATGCTATGATTTGGCTCACTCGGTAACCATTTCAACACCATTCTCCTTTGCCTCCCTGTACTACATAGGTGGGAAAGCAAACTCCTAGTTTGGATTCCTTGTTTGGAGGTGTGCGTGTGGGTGTATGGAAGTGTGTATGTGTATTAAGTTTTTTAAACCTATTTGAAATTAAAAACAGGAAAAACAAAAACATATAGTTATCTCTCTTCATCTGGAGTCAAGCTTTTTATTTGCTAATTAAGCTCAGTTCAGAACTTGATCACTACCAAAAGCAGTCTAAACTAAGAAATTACTTTCCCATTCTTAAAGATCACAGAAATAGTTACTTCTTTGGATATTATTGTGCAATGGGATTAAAGACCTAAACAAAGTCATAAAATGAAAATGAGAACTATTTAAAATCAAGACTTTTAGAATCAGAAAGGAATTCACAGTTTCTCTAGAATCAAACATCTTCATGTCCCAAGTGATACAATCATAGCCCAGAGAGATGGGCCAAAGTCATAAAGCTTCCACTAAAATATGCAACGTAGGATAGGAAAGGAATTCTGTAGTAATATCCCATCACTGAGACAAAAAAAAAAATCTCATGATCAGTTGCTAATTGTTTTCATACATAAGAGACATAACTTTGGAAAAATACTTAGGTCAATAACCAAAAAGTTAAAACTACAACTCACTCTGTACTGTTCAGCCAATGTGTTAAATGCTCAGTTACATAATGTTATGGAAATGGCATTCTACGTGTTTTCCTCTTCTTCAGTCACATAATATAAACTATTTTATCTGGGGGTTTCATTAACTAGAAAGTTCTGTTAAATTGGTTCTTCCATGACATGACCATCATGATCCTGAGGATCCAAGGGCACTATCTGAATTATCAGAGAAGAAATTTTTAAAAATATAATATAATAATTTTCCTGCATTATCATCCTCCTTCTTCACTTATGTCTTTAGGCTGCCAGAGAAAATGAAAGAACAGTAATAAATTGCCCTTATACCTGACCTTAACCCTAACGTCCTAAAGAATTAACAGAACAGAAAAGTAAAAAAGTACTCTTTCATGCTGCAAAATTAATGTGGGAAAAAAATCTTTAATTACACAGATGTAGAAAAAATATCAATCTTTTAAAAGCCAAAATTAACCATATTTGTATAGGCACATAGTATATGTATTGCTCATTAAAGTCTTCGTTCCTCAAGACTTCTTGGTTTCTCAAAAAGTTAAACACAGACATTTGCAACAACATAATAACCTAGAGGTTATTTTGCTGAGTGAAATAAGTCAGACAGAGAAAGATAAATACCATATGATTTCACTTATATGCAGAATCTAAGGAACAAAAAGAACAAATTAATCGAAAACAGACTAACAGACTTGCAAATATAGAAGACACTCTGGTGACGGCAAGAGGGGAGGGAGGTGGGGGGCTGGGAGAAAGCAGTGAAGGGTTAAAGAAGTACAAATTAGTAGTTGATAGATGGTCATGGGGATGGGGAGCACAGCAAAAGGAATGTAGTCAGTAGTAATGTAATACTAAAAAAAAAAAAAAAAAAAAATC
>NW_006436282.1:659036-667784 GCF_000325575.1 Pteropus alecto
CTTATATGAATTATCTAGAAGAAGCAAATTTAGAGAGACAGAACATAGATTAGAGGTTACTAGGAGCTGCAGAGGTGGGGGTGGGGAGTTACTGTTTAATGGGCAGAGTTTCTATAGAGGTGATGGAAAAGTTGGAAATAGTGGTGATGATTGCACAACATTATGAATATAATAATGCCACTGAATTGTACACCTAAAAATGGTTATAACATTTACCACAATAAAGCAAAAAGGAAAAAAAAAGACCTCCTTGCCCTTCTAGTAAAAAGAACTACAACATTCTTACTACTTAGTTAAAGCAACTAGAAATTTTATAACACATGTAAAACAACTGTGACATAATATAAATTTGAACTCACTAAGTTTTCTCTTGGTTGTAATTTTAGAGATCTTGGAATTATAGGGGTAATTTCCACTGGAGTTATTCTGACTACTGCATGCATTTCTATATTTAGTCTCTTCCTCAGGTCATCTGGGATCTGAAATTTAAAAATAAAAATATAAATATATTCAAAGCTTGATTTAAAAATATTCCAGAGTATAGATATTCACATTAACATCTATGCATTCAGGTGAAATTATAGAAGCTATCATGATTCATAGTATAAATAGGATATTCAGCTTTAGTTATATCACACATATTTCAATTTTCTCCCTACATTTCTTTAACATTCTCTTTAGAATGTGATCAATCAAGTCAAGCCTATTTGAGTACCTGATGGCAACTACCCCTACTCCTCCCTGGCCATGGCTCCCGACCTTTAGAGTGGAAAGTGCAGACTCCTCACTGCTATCTCATGTGGCCCCCAAGACTTTACCATCCCTTCTTCACCCTGTCCTCATCATATACTAGCAAGGAAATATAGGGGTATCCACTACCTAATGGCAGAACCATTAATAGAAGGAGCTAAGTAATAACAAGCTCAGCATTAGATAATTTGGTTTTAGACATGGAGTGGGACATCCTAAACTGAGTTTGGAGCTAACAAAAAATGCTGGACATTTCCCCCAAAATATAACAAGTCCTTTGTTTTCAAGAACTTGGAAACAAATCTGCAGGTACAGGCTTTGCAGGGCACTCCAAGATAAGCGTGAACTCAAGAATCAGCCTGCCTAGATTTGACTCCCAGTTCTACTTACTAGCTATATAACCCCAGGCAAGTAATTTTGACCTCTCTGGGCCTGTACCTAAGGTTATACTGTCCAAGTTTATTAGGCAGAAAATACACAATCTTTACCCAAAGACTTTACCCCGCAATCAGAAATGTGTCCCTGAAGAGACTTTAGATACTATTATACTAGTTTTGAATTTACATGTATTATTATTCTAATTCATAATTGGGACAGTTCAAACAATGTAAAATGAGTTCCTCCTTAATTATAAAATTTATACTAACCCAGACTTTACCAACATGGAGAGCCTCTACTTTTGTGGTGTATTTTATGGCATTCTTCAATTCCTCAAGTCCATTCCAGATTACCTTCAGCACACAGGCCTTACCAGCTTCTTGACTGTGGTCTGGGCTAATTCGTCTTTGATCTACTGGTTCTGACACCTGTTTCTCTTTTCCAGGTGACAGGACATTTTGCTTTGTTTTACTTTGCTGTTGCTTTGGAGAAAGTAGCTTAACTAGCTTTCCATAGGTCACAGTAAAGCTGGGCTCCACATCAAAATATTCTTGGTCCCATGGAAATATATGAATGGCAGAGTGTTTGTGAAACACAGAATTTGCTGGTGCATTACATATACTGGGAGGTTGAGATTTGCATACTCTGAAAATATTATATAAAGGAACAACTTTTGACTGCATATTTTCGAAAGCATTGATTTCAGTTACACCCCAAGATGTCTCTTGTTTTTTCTCAGACCCAAAAGAAAAAATACTTCCTATCACAGTCCATAAACTTGGTATTGATGGTGAGTCAATTATATCCTCTGAATCTGTTTCATCAGACCTAGTGACTTTTATAGTATTTGACTGAAGTTGTTTGGTTTGGAGTTCTTTTGTCAATCCTTTTTGGTCTCTTCCATAATTAGGAAATGTTCCACATGTGTTATCTGCTTTTGAAAATGTATTCTCTTTGGCTTGGCGGGTCTTTGGCTGAATAAGGAGTTTTGTGTCAGTTTCCAGCCTTCCATAAGTAGCGGTTGGTATTAGTGTAACTGTAAAAAATAAAGTTCATTAGTGCATGTTTACCTCTGTTTTGGACTCATTGCTATGGTATAGAGTATGATGACAAATATTACAACAGCACCTACCAATTTGGATAAATATGTAAGTTTGTTGATCAACCCAAACAGGAAAAATGGCTTTTGGAAAAACTATTCGAATTTGATCTAGAAGATGCTGTTCAAGGGAAGCAGCATGCAGCTCCTAGAACCAACAACAAAAAGATAAATTTACTGTACATTTTGTCCATTCCATGTCTAGTAAGAAAATGTCAAGTCATTCTTATAACTCAAACCAACTCAGAATATATAATGAAACTCAGAGAAATCTAAAAGCATTGATATTTTGAAGTACTTTAATCTTAATCTGGAATAGTTCTCATTGTGTTTTCTTTACCAGTATCTCCCAATCATCTGCTGAGAGGGGTTCCACCTCAACTTGTTGACAAGATATCACATGGGAACATGGCTTGAGAAACACCTGAAGAAAATGAAAAATGTAAAACTACTTTTAAAAGATTGTTTTGTACCCCTAGAAAATAAAAGTTCTTGTTTTAGGTATGTAATTAAGTGTGAGTCTGTCTGTGTATAGTCCTTCATTTGACAAATATTTATTAAGTACATATTCTTAGTCTTTGAAATATTAAGCATTTTAGTAAAAATTATTTCACAATTATAGAATAAAGAAAAATACATCCTAGCACAAGGTATTTTTAAAAAAAATGAAATCACTTTTAAAAAAAGAAATGTAAGTTTAAAAAAATACAAGAAGAAACAACAATGTCATCAAATTATGGCTTGATCTACTATGTAAATAACATTATTTCTAGAAGTTTTGCAACTGTTAGTTTTATAACTACTCCAAGCCATGCTGCTTCTAGAAAACTAAGAAACACACTGAAAGAGAGATCACAGCCAATTATTTAGAAGTATAATCATACACAGCTAAAAGCAAAGTAAACCCTCATTCCAGTATACAGATATACATGAAATGCCAGTGTGTCTCAAGAAGCTAGAATCTACCATCTTACTTTCTTTTCTCTTCTATTAGCATTTCTGGAGAGTAGAGGACTAAAATCCAAAGCCACCGAGAATAAATGCCCCAGGTAACCAGCACTTCCTTCTTTGCTTTTGTGGACTGGAACGGAAATTCCCCAAGTCTTCACCCAACTCCTCAAAGAATTTCCCTTCCGTACCTCCCATATACCCAATTTGAAAGCGGTGACTCTGAGGAAGCAGCTCTTGCTCGCCAAGAAGCTAGAGCCCTAGGCAAGCCAGTACACTTCCTGCTCCTACCCACAAGTCTGTGGGAGACAGTGCCACAGTGGTACCGCTACAATACAGAGGATCGGCAAACAATCAGGTAAAAGTTCACTTTGAAGCAAAAAGTAATTCAGAACAAGCAGGACTTTTCAGAGTGCTGATGAGATTAGATCAGGAATAAGAAACTGATGTTTCCCACAAGAAAGTGACTATTACTTTGTTTTGGGTTTAAGGAGATGTTTTAGATCAGTAATAACTAACAGAAATGTATGAGTAAATTCGGGATTAAAATTAGTTTTCTCCCATTCTACTTATCACCATATTTTCCCAAATTGATCTGTTTTATGTCCATTTCTATTCATGTAACTTCTTTTTCATTAAACATGGATGAAAACTGTCAAAAAAAAAAAAGAAAGAAAGAAACCTGAAGAAAGGAAAACTGTAGCTTGCTATGTAATCCTGGGCAAAATATTCCGTTTCCCTTGGTTTGTAGAGGAAGGCACCAAAGGTCGTGATTTCTAAGGTCACTCTGGAACTAAAGTTGTAAGATTCTAGCAAAAATTTAGGGTAAGCAAAGGATTAGAGCTAGACCTATGTATTTCTCATCAGTGGTCTAATCCCATTAAAACATGAACAAAATTAGTCTGTATTGAAACAAGTTAAAAAGATGTGACACTCTTGTGTACTGTTGTGGGAAACTGGTAATAGGAAGCAAGTTAGCCTCGTTTATCAAATTTTTTAATGTGCAACTCCCTAGACTTGGCAATTCAATTTGCTATTTTATTCCATGTACATACAAAGATGTTTGATGCATATTATTTGTAATACACTGAAAGATATTTCTGATATAGTTTGTGGGAAAAAATTGCAGAAAATATGTATAATCTCATTTTTTAAATCCTAAAGGTCTAGTGAGATCCCAACATACGATACACGCTCATTCTGAGGCTGGAGTTAGAGAAATGGAAAAACATTTTTTACTTGAAATTGTAAAATATCTGTAATGAATAATGTATTACTTCTGTAGTTTAAATATTTTTAAAAGAATAAATTGAATATAATAAAATGATAAAATAGACATGAGTCCTTAGGCTTTAGTGTTTACAATCTAAACATATTAAGTTCATAGGAAGACAAAAATGGAAAGATAATAACCCTCTTTTCTGGGTAGATTTTTTTTTCAAATCAAGTATAACCCTGAAAGGTTAGAAAATTTGTCAGAAACGAAATAAAGTTCAGTAATACAAAGTAAAATACAACAATTTATGAAGCAAAAATAGTTGCACAAAAACCAAATTAGGGAACCTGAAAAGTGAGTAAAACAGTAGAATACAAAAATTAGCACAGTAGACTACAAGATAATGACTTAACATCAGAGTATATGGTAGATAACGACTTAACAACGGTGTATACAGTCAACTTGAGTATTCTGGACTAATTACAGTGTCATCTCTCCTCAAAAAAAATTCAGAACTCTAAATTTTATTTTCATTCCTATATTATGCAATATTAGAAAAAAGTCATTGTCATCATATTTTGTGCTTACCTGTTCCCCATTTGAGAGTCCAAGTTTCTGACCAACTTGTCTGTTAATTTCAGCCACATATTCACCTTGGTTGTTAAAATGCCCGCCTTGTACCCAGCTCAAGAACACAGGCTGGTGACCCCAGGTTACTTCTATAGCTTGATTCTATTTATTCAAGAAATAAAAAATGGGGGGAAAGGTTTTAAAAGATTTTACATGCTTTTCTAAAACTATGATTGCAATACACACACAAAGAGTTCTATAGATAGCTGATAACTCTCTGTTGTCCACATCTGTCGTAGCATTTAAAAAGCTATAATCATTTCCAATATCCAACACTGGTGATGCTATGGGTAAAACCAATGTACTTACATTCTTATGATGGCATTATAAATGGATTTGACCATTCCAGAATTGAAAATGGCAATAGGTAGCCAATGAACTTAAAAACAGCCTTTATAAACACACACACACACACGTACTTCTGTGTGTGTGTGTGTGTGTGTTAATGATTCAAAGAAGGAAGAAATCTACACCAAAACACATCTCTGCAGTATTTTCTATATAATGAAAACTTAGGAGTGGTTAAAATGTCTATCAACGGGAGTGTTACTAAATAAACTATAAATTTACTATTTTAGTAAACTATGAGTCAATAACTAGAAATATATATCATGATCATTAAAAATGTAACAGTATTGTCCTAGTATTTTTTTTTTTTTTTTGTGGTTATAGCTTCTTGGGCAAAAGAAAAGAAAAAATAAACAAATGGGACTACATCAAAATAAAAAGTTTTTGCACAGAAAAGGAAACCATCAACAAAGTGAAAAGATAACCTTCCAAATGGGAGAAGATATTCACCAGTGATACACCCAATAAGGGGTTCATATCCAAAATTTATAAAGAACTCATATAACTTAACACCAAAAAAACAAACAATCCAATTAAAAAATGGGCAGATGACCTGAATAGACATTTCTCCAAAGAAGACATACAGATGGCCAACAGACATATGAAAAGATACTCCATGTCACTAATCATCAGAGAAATGCAAATTAAAACCACAACATCACCTCACACTTGTCAGTATGGCTATCACCAATAAAATCAACAAATGTTGGCAAGAATGCGGAGAAAAGGAAACCCTTGTACACCATTGGTAGGATTACAAATTGGTACAGCCACTATGGAAAACAGTATGGAGGTTCCTCAAAACTACCTTATGACCCAGTAATTTCACTTCTGGGTATTTATCTGAAGAAACTCAAAACACTAATTTGAAAAGATATATGTATTCCTATGTTCAATGCAGCATTATTTACAATAGCCAAGATATGGAAGCAACTTAAATGTCCATCAATAGATAACTGGATAAAGAAGATGTGGTACATATATACAATGGAGTATTAGTCATAAAAAAGAATGAAGTTTTACCATTTGTGACAACATTGATGGACCTAGAGATTATAGTAAGTGAAATAAATCAGACAGAAAAAGACAAATACCATATGATTTCGCTTATATGTGGAATCTAAAATACAGAATGAACAAATGAAACAGATTCAGATACAGAAAACAAACTGACGGTTGTCAGATAAGAGGGAGTTTAGGGGCTGGGTGAAAATGGCAAAGTGATTAAGAAGTACAAATAGGCAGTTACAAAACAGTCAAGGGGAAGTAGAGAATAGGGAATATAGTCAATAATAGTGTAATAACATGTATGGTGTCAGGTGGGTACTAGGCTTATGGGGGGGGTCACTTTGTAGTTATAGAAATGTCTAATCATTAGGCTGAACACCTGAAACTTATTGAATGTCAATTGTAATTGAAAAAAATTAAAATTAAAATGATGTAACCATATTTATTAGAAGAATAATAAATGTACACAGTAAATGTACAAAAGCATAAAACATGATGGCAGGTCCCTGTTACCAGAGGTATTTACTGTTAATAGATTTTTATGCTTCCAGATATTTTATATTATGCAGCTTCTTAAATAAAAATTTTAAAGTTCTATAACTATGAAAACATTTATAAGATAAAAAAACAGCAAAATATAACATTTATTCTAATTAAAAGCATTTACATAAAATATTTACGTTAATATTAAGAATTAAAAGACAATATTTTCTATGATTAAAGAATTACAAACTCATTATAGAAACCTGGGAAAATATATAAACTTGAAAGGAAAAAAAGGAATTATTGCTATTTCCTCTACAGAAAGACACCCATGTGAACAATTTCATCTATTTCTGGCTAATCCTTTTTTCTTTGCTCGTTATTTTAATTATTAAATTAAATTTATTGGGGTAACATTGGTTAATGTTATATAAATTTCAAGTGTACAACTTTATAATAAACATCTGTATACTCCATTGTGTGCTCACCACCTGAATTCTAGTCTCCTATCACTGTATTATTTGACTCCCTTTACCCTATTTATAATATCCCACTTCCCTTCAGGTAATAAGTTAATTTTTTACATGGCTATGTATTTTAGTCATGTTTACTATTATTTTCTCCCACATAACATTGTATCATAAGTATTTTTAGATATAGATCTTTTTTAATAAAAAGTAAGGGTTTCACTAATAGCCATCAACATTTATCATATCAGGGAGTTTAGTATTATTAAATTCATTGAATTTATTAAATATTAAATTCATTCATTTATATATTTTACTTTCTCGAAATTGGTTATAGGCTGCTGCTTATTATGTTTCTTTAAATGAGACAAATTTCAAAGAATGTGGAGCCACTTCTGAGGTAATATACTTTAACCACATTATTAAAACTTTGTATAAAAGAAAGTCATCGTGTATCACTTGTGTAATTTTTCTCATAACTCTTCACAGGATAGTTCAACTGCTCTAGCTGACAAAAATTCCTCTGAGCACAGTGTAATATAGAAAGAGCCCTAGATTTGGAGTCAAAAGTACAAAGTTACTATGTCAGCTGTAACTGTGGGAGTTGAGGTTAGAAAAGTGAAGGTGACCACCTCCCCGCACCTCCCAGATGCTTTCCACTGCAGATTCCTGGCACACCAGCGGCGACTATAGGGGAAAACCATCACTTTATTAACCTGTTCCGCTAGTGAAACACGGTGCTCTCAGTCTCTGTTAACCTACAGGGACCCGCCAAACCAAGTCTGCCCTTCCCTCTGGAGGCCCGGACCACAGCCGCGCCAAGCACCTGGAAATCGCTGGCGGGAAAAACATTTTTACACAAACAACAGCAAAAGAACTGCCTTCTCAAGAGCTTTCCAACCTGGAGTGAGAAATATCTGAACGTCGAAGTAGAATATTAAGATGTCTGAAAGCCCAGTTTCACCGAATGAAAAGCTCTTTAATAAGGTCAGTTAACTTAAAACTCCTGGGCTGCACTAGGCGTGATGTGGGCTGCAGAGACTGCCCAGACCCGCCCTGCCCTCGCAAGCCCTTAGGTCTCGCCAGGAGAGGCCTGAGCGGCCGCCGCGCCCCTGAAAGGCCACAGCCAGGTCAGACCACAGACTACCGACCAGGTGTCCCGAGTTCCGGCTGGAAGGCCCGGTCCGAGCCGGCGCATTACCTGCAGCAGGTGAAGCTGGGACACGAGGCGCCGCGGCAAGTGGAGGAAGCAGTCGCGAACGTTGGTAAAGGCCACAGTCACGGCCGCCTCACCTCCCCCGGGACCCGCCAGGCGTTCGCTACTCCACATCATCTGCAAAAGCGGACCCTCTCCAAGCCGGGACAACCCGGCAGGCCCCGAGCGTCGGAGCCGGATGAGATCGACCGGCCCCGCCCCTCGC
>NW_006436282.1:667795-690768 GCF_000325575.1 Pteropus alecto
CGCGTCTCCCCGCGCGCGGGTAGGAGGCGGAGCAAGCATGCCTTCTCCCACGCTCCAGGGCCCTCCGCCGCGCCGCTCGGGGGCGGTACCGCATTCACTGAATCGTCGTTCGCAGGAAACGATGGCCGACGCTGTCGATTCCTCAGCCAATCCCGGCACGTCTCGACCCATCCCTCTCTCTTACTGGATAAACTGAAGTGTAGCGAGGCGGATGTTGTCTTCTCTGGAGGGCCAAAACCGGCAAGATGGCGTCGGATGGCGGAGAGTTGGGGGGCTCGTTCGGCCACCACCTCCAAAGGGCTGTATGCGACACGCGGGCCAAGTATCGGGAGGGGCGACGGCCTCGTGCCGTCAAGGTAAGGTGATTTTAGTTTCATTCGCCATCCTCGGTAGTTTTATGTAAGCTCCAGGTTCACATGCCCAGCCTACGTAAATAAAGGGTTGAAAGGCTGCGATCATGTCCGTCACTCATGGGAGATGGGATAAAGAATTCTGATACTCGGGTACTAAAAATTCTCACGACCTGTTTGGTCAACTCCTAGACCATCAGCTCTGCGAAAACAGGGCTTAGTTTTAGTCATTGTATTTTCCGTGTTTACGGTAGTGCTTGGCGCATGGTAAGCACTCAGTGAACATTTGTTAACTCTTTCCGGGAACTTCTACCGAGCCAACTTCTAGAAAACATGTCAATTTGGGTAGTCTATTTTATTCTTTAGATAGAGGCCCTCACACGTAGGGCGAACTATTATGTATGCAGAGAGAGGGACAAGTTTTTTAATTTTGTTTCCTGCAGACCTATTGAACAGTGCTTTTTTTTTTTTCTTAAAACAGATTTGTTCCAGGTTTATGAAATATATTTAATGTGTCTGCATTTATTTTAGGTATATACAATTAATTTGGAATCTCGGTATTTATTAATACAAGGAGTTCCTGCAGTGGGAGCGATGAAGGAATTAGTTGAGCGATTTGCTTTATATGGTGCAATTGAGCAGTATAATGCTCTAGATGAATACCCAGCAGAAGACTTTACAGAAGTTTATCTTATTAAATTTCTGAATATACAAAGTTCAAGGTAATATGCAAATTAAGGAATGTCTTATCTCTTCCATTCCGATTGCTGTTATTTTGGCCCCAGGTTTCCTCTGTTCATACCAGAATTACCCAGTAACCCAATATAGTCCTGAATTACTCTTGTCTTCTCCAGTCTTTTTAAGTGTTAGCCTTACCAAAACACTGTTCCATCACGTAATTCCCATGCTTAATAGTTTTCTGTCATGTAGTGTGGTAGATTAAAAATTGGGTTTGGGGTAAGTTTTCAAGTACCACTGCTTACTAACATGATCTAGGACAAGTTTAACACCATTAAGCCTGTTTTTTCTATTCTGTAAAATCCGTATGATAAAAAGATCTACTTATTGAGGTTATGTGAAGATGAAATGAGATAATCCATTAAAGGGCTTAGCATAGTGCCTCCTGTTCAGAATGCAGTAAACATTAGCTGTTAAGGTTCTTATTGTTATGCACCAATGGGAACTGACTCCATCTAACAAACTGTTCCAGTAGGCTGAAATATGAAATGCCTTACCTATTTTTATGTTGACCCCTACTAATTTGCTGTAAGACCCTTCCTTTCCTGGCTATTATAATTCAAATTTTTGTCACAAATAGCACTTGTAGTCTGCCATAAAAACACTTGATTTTATGGGGTCATGTATTCTCAGGTTGCTCTTATATATAATCTCACTTCCCTAACCAACTTGCCAGCTCCTCATGGGTAGGGAAGCATATTTTCTAGAGTTCTTGCGTTTCCCACAGCACCTAGTACAGTAGGCCATGGAATTCAACATATGAATTTGAGTCCTAGCTCCACAAACCAATGTAAGCGTGACCAAGTTATAAATGTTCCTGGGCTTTATTTTCATCATAGGGTTGTTGTGAAGTGTTACTTCTACTGAAGCACTTAGGACACTGCCTGGTATGTGGTAAAATCTCTGTACATATTGTTATCCCTGGGCTCAGAAGAAATATTTATTGTAGTAATACCTGACCAGTCATAGATGTTTAATAAGTATTTATTGAATACCATCCACTCATTTTCTTATTACTTGTTATACAGTATTTCCTCAGTAATTATAAGTTTTACAATTACAATATTTTTATTAAGATTTAATATATGAATCTCACTATAGGAACGTATTGTGCTGAAAAAGCTAAATTGGGTATGAGCTAACTCTCAAGGGCCATTTAACACAGAGAAAATCTCTATTTCATGACCACAGATTGTGTACCTTAGGCTAACCAGGTGTATCCTAAGATTGTTAAGGGAGTCTGGATCACTTACCCCAAAACTTGTTAGCACAGTTGAAAAAGGGGAAGAAAGGCTCTAAGAGTACGCGCTAGATCATTGGGGTCAATACCATCCTACAAGCACAGCATCCTAATTCCCAAACCATAGGATATACATACACATAGCAAAAGCTGGACTTTAGTCTTTAGATCAATGCATTGTATGCTAGTCAAACTTTCATCCTAAGTAAATCTAAATTAATAGACTGTGCTATCATGTATTTCTGTTTAGGACAGCCAAGAGAAAAATGGATGAACAGAGTTTCTTTGGTGGATTGCTTCATGTGTGTTATGCTCCAGAATTTGAGACAGTTGAAGAAACTAGAAAAAAATTGCAAGAGAGGAAGGCTTATATAGCAAGAATTACTAAAAATAAAGGTATGGAAAGCCTCTTACTAAACACTTATGTGTCATTCATTCTGCTAGGTATATTGTCATGGAGCTCCCAGTCTAGTGGGAAGAGAGGCAAGTAAATGATCATAATATTCAGTAACTAAATTATAGGGTTCTGTGTAGCACTCTGCGTAATCTGGGCTGGGAAGGGATATGTTAGTTCATAGGAGACTTCCTACAGGATGAGAGAGGTGGCTGAGTTTTGAAGGATAAGTAGACATTACCCAGAAGGGGAGAGAAAGAGCTGGCAAGGTGGGCCATGTAGCATGTTGAAAGGCCTAGAGGAATAAATGAGCATTGTGCATTTTAAGGAACTGTGAATAGTACAGGATAATCACAATACAGGGGCTTCAGTAAGAGATAAGATTTAAAAAGACAGGAAGTGAATCGAAAGGGCCTTGTGTCTCATGCTAAGGAATTAAGGCTTTGACCCAAAAGCACTGAGAAACAATTAGGATTTGCAGACCAGTTACCCACTGTTAATCTAAAACTGCTAAAAGTGGAGAAGTTCCACTTTTGACCAGCAGCTGGCCAAGTGCCCCAAATGCCCAACTGAGTTTCCCTAGACACAAATTCCAAATGCCTGCAATGGAGTAATGGAATCTGGTACATGGATTGTAGGACTAGAGCAGTCAGAATCAGGTTAAGATAATCTGTGTAGTCTGAAATTTGGATAGTACTAGAGACTCAAATTATCAAATTTCCACTCTTTAGTTGAAAGACAAAGTCCGTGCCCATACAGTTGTTGAATATGATGAGTATATGGGTGATAGGGAAGGAGCATGTGCCAGCGGTGAAGAGAGAAATAAGGTGGGAAGACTCTTAGAAAATTTACCTGAAAATTTGGCAAGAGAGCTGTTGAGAGTCCTTGATCATTGTCAGACACTGAACTTTAAACTGTGGGATATGTAACTAGCTTCAGGCATACTTGTATGTGCGTGTGTGCCAAAGGAAATTACAATATATGGGCCCAGCATATTGCCTCCTTTAAAAATTAACACATACAAATTAAGCAGCATGTACATTCATAATAGAACACTGAAGCTGCAAAAAAAAAAAAAAAAGCAGCTTTCTATGTAATAACCTGGAAAAACTCTCCAAGATCTACAGTTAAGTGGAAAAACGCAAAAGTGCAGAGAAATGGTTATTATAGGAGAGAAGGAGGCAGGGGTAGGTGGAAGGAGGAAAAGTAATGCATACTGGACACACAAGCAAGAAAGTAAGAATAGTGATTACTATGGCGGGGTGAAACCAGGCATATGGAGAGCAAGGAGAGAATGAAGCTTGACACTAATATACCTTTTATCCTTTTTTGCTTTTAAACTGCATGAATATATTGTCTGCTCAAGAAATAAATTTTTCAGGATGCATTTATTAACATTTTAAAGTAATGTGTGTTATCAAATTACACATTTCTGAATGATGAAAACAAATCATTTCTGTTTCCCTTTCCCTCACCCTTTAAATTATAGTATATAAAGAGCCTTTCATGACAAAGAAGAAACTGGTTACAGAGCATAAAGACACAAGAGATTTTAGACAGGGCTTCCATTTGGAGAAATCTGGATTTTGTGCAGCTGCTTTGAATACTTCTGCTAAGAACTCAGATCCTTGTCTTCCTTATTCTTGTGAATTGCCTTTATGTTACTTCTCAAAATGTACGTGTTCGTCAAGAGAGCACGTGGATGGAGCATCAAGCTCCTCTCAGGTTGGTAGAATCCATGATGAAACAGTGGGGCGTTGCAACCACAGTGACTCTTTGCAGAAAATGCAGATGAAAACCTTAAAAAATCCAGTGGCCTTCTCTAGTGCACAGAAGGCTATTACTCCTTCAGAGGCAGTTGACAGATTTATGCCTAGGACAACACAACTGCAGGAGCGGAAAAGAAGAAGAGAAGATGATCGTAAACTTGGAACTTTTCTTGAAACAAGCACAAGCAGTAAAGAGGTTATGATTGGGCCTCTGCTACCAGACATACCTAAAGTTGATATGCATGATGACTCACTGAATACAACGGCAAATTTAATTCGGAATAAACTGAAAGAGGTAAGATCATTTTTAAAAAACTTGTAAGAGACAGTTTGGTTACAGGACTAATAAATGGAGAATTATTGGTGAAAACTATAGTATTGTCAATTTTTTTCATTTTTAGTTTTTTGATGTTTTCCTACAGGTTCTTTTGAATTAACGGAATTTTGCTAATAGAAATTTATTTGCTTTGATACCATTAATCATTGTCTTAAACAGTGAACAGAATATATTTTATATCACTCTAGATTTAAAATATAAAAGCAGTAGTTTCAGTCAGATCAATCTGTGAGAGCAGAGCCCAGGCCCTCCTTTTTTTAAAGCCCCCCAGATAGTTCCAATATGAGTCAAAGTAGAGAACCACTGTGTTAAAGGAAAATTATTACCATTTATTTCTCTTAAGATTAAAGTTATTACAAATTACATCAAATTCAAAATATTTATTTTCCTTCTTTGCTACAGATAGCCATAGAAGAAGGTAAGACTTTTAAAGATGAGGCCATAAGGTCTACATTTCAAATAACTTCTTAAATGGATTAGAACTAAATTGTGCTATTAGTAATTTTTTCATTATTTACATAATCATTTTCCACTTTCTAAGAGCACATAAAAGCAAGTTAACATTTACATTTGCTTTTGAAAGATACGTTATTGTGTGGCAAGACTTGAGAAATCAAACAGAGAGAAAAGTATTTAACTCCAAGGTTCGGAACATGATCTTCACAAATTGTACATGTGTTTCACAGTGTGATTAAGAGTGGCTTTATTTTATGTACATTTGTACATTTATGTACAAATTATTATCTGATTAAGGATAAGGGGTTGTTCTATAATAAAAATCCATGGACACAATTTCTATGCTTAAGCCTCTTTTAAATTTTTTAGTTTGTGATGGCACCCTTCCTTCTTCAAAACAACAGAACTGAGGCATAGATACAGATACATAGCTATCTCAGCCAGAGCTGACTGTATTTTCAAAAAAAAAAAAGTGTTGGGTCCAAATCCTAGGTATAGAAATAATAGAACAACAAAAAGAAATACTAAATACAATTTACTATGATTTCTAAAATTTTCTGTTTTTAGTAAAGACTGTCTGATTCTAACTTATTGTGTACTCTTTGTGATGATGTGTTTGATTAAATTTTCCCTAAGATATTGAGGATTATACCATTTTCTGATTATTTCTCCAAATTTTTCATTTTCTCCTCTCAAGCCTCGCTGTTTCTAAATGTATCAAACATTATCAGTGCCTGGGTATTTATCTGTATACATAAAATAACAAGCGACTTAAGATCTGTAAAGGAATGTTAAAGTAGAGCATATGTTTACTTCTCTCACCTCAGTTTTTTTCTTGTTAAATGGCTTTAGAAATTTTACTCCCATCAATGCTTAGACAGAAAACTTTGCTGTGTACCTAGGTCGTAGGCTGTACCTTGAACTTGGGCTAACTGCTTCAAACGTGACAGCAAGGCTTAAACTATTGAATATATATATCCTATCTCTTCTAATAGTTTATTTACTCTTATACTATAAAAATTAAGTTTTGATGGTTCTCCTTTTTAAACTAGGTGGTTTCATCTGTGCCAAAGCCTCCAGAGGACAAGCTGAAAGATGGGCATACAAGTCATCCATTAAAACAAAGAAGAAGAATATAAGATCGCCGGCAGCAAGTTAATATTTTCTAAGGAACCATTTTTTATTTATGGCCTGTCATTTTAATTCCCGAAGATATTTTACTGCTGGTATTTTTTAAATGCACTCCTTTTTGTAATTTTATTCAAGCTACTTGTCTAATGTAGTTTCCTCTCTTAAAATTAGTTTATCATGGACAAAATACATACCAGCCAACTGATTCCTTTAAAGAAACTTTTCCAGAAATGCCACCCAATGCGTTTGCTTACATCTTACTGGTTAGAACTAGGTCCTTGGCTGTTCCTAACTGAGAATGGCTGAGTCACAAGGTTGTTGGATAACTTAATAAATAAAATTAGTTTATCATTACCCATTATAGATTTTTTTGGCCTATACTTAATATTACAGAAACTATTCTTGTAACATCACCTCTCACATTGCAGTAAGTATATGTAACTTAATTAAAGCAAGTATAGAAACTTTACAATAAAAACAAAGATAGGCAACCAGGATCTGTTGTTGATTTTAATACAAGTCGAGTGATTCACATTCAAAAACTAGAAGTCAGGATGTGTGAATGCCAGAGCTTCAAAATCAAGACAAATCTGTGAAGTAAAAAAGTTAAACTATTAAAACAAAGCTGAAATTAGAAGCTTACATGCTTTAGTTAACTTTTAAGAAGAATTTACTGAATTTCTGATCTATGTCAGAAACATCAGTATTTGTAAGTACTACTACTTTTAGCACAGCCACTTTTTTTTTCTGTCAGTGCACATGATTGAAAATTAAGTATGGCCAGGCTATTTCCATATTTTTACTGATAAATAACTTGAGAAGGTGTCTGTTTTTGTGATTTCCCCGTAAGGGCCTCTGGCCTAATGGATTGAATTTGAACATATCAGTTAAGAAGGTTCATCTTCAATTATGACTTACTGATCTAAACTTGTTAGCATAGTAGTAGTGGTGGATAGGATTAAAAGAAGCTGCAGGCAAGGGGTTACATCCTAGTGGCTTGTCAGGTAATATGTATTTTTGCTGAACTCTCAGGTAAAAGAGATTAAAGACCTAAGCATAGGATTGGAAAAAGAAGTTGCTGTCTAGATTAGGCGTCTCAGACTTTAAGGTACTATGAACCTACGCCTCAGGGTCTTAAAATTCTGTTGGTGGTGGCCAGGGGCTGGTAGCTGGTGGGAATGGGGAGTAGATTAATAGGTATAGAGTTTCAGTTTTGTAAGCTGAAAAGTTCTAGAGAGTAGGTGCACACACTGTGAATGTGCTTAACACTACTGAAGCGAATACTTAAAATTGGTTAGAATGGTAAGTTTTACATTAGGTGTATTTTTCCACAATTAAATTCTCTGACAGCCTTAAAGGGAAGAGCTACTAAGTGGGTTCTGTGTTCTTGAAGGGATTCCTGATCTGTGCTGTGACTGTGTGGAGGTCAGCACTCCCCATCTCCACCAACGTACCTATTTGACCATTGATGAGAGAGAGAGAAACTTTTATTGTGTCAGACATCAAAAAAAAAAGATTCTGATTCAGTTGGTTTGGGGTGAGACCAAGATTCTGCAGTTCTTAAGTTCCTAGGTGGTACGATTGCTGGTGCACAGACTACACTGAGTAGCAGGACTCTAGGTAACCGGGCCACAGATGAACTCTGGGAGTGGCTGGAACTGTTGGTGCTCCATCTGAACCCAACTGGTAACTCGAGTCCAGTCCATTCTACAGTGTTTCACCCATCGGTCTCTCCAAACAAGAAGTCTGCCTTTCACACACTGCTTTTTGCCACACACTTAACAGTTAAAAGTGTGGGAATGTACAGTGGCACAAGTTAAGAGAGACAAGCTGATGTTAAAGAGAGATGGCTAAGGATAGCTTAACATTATGTAAGCCCGTTCACCAAATCATCTAAATAACTACAGAGAAGAAAAAATTTCAAAAAAAAAAAAAGTTTATATATCATGTTTGCAAAGCACCGTTAAAGGAATTAAAGGAAATATTAGTCAAATCAATTATTAGGCTGCCTCTTCTAGCTCAGAAAACTTGTCAAAATCATACATGAATAACCTTTATGACCACAAAGTATTATTAGATATGTGTCCAAAAATTTTAAAACTTTATTCTCATTGACAATATTTGGGTTGAAAGAGATCAAGTTTTCTCCCAGCAATTTATGGCTGGTACTTGCTGAATCTACTCTTTATTCACCATTCTATCCATTAAGCCAGCCAAATATACCCTGGTTTTCTTTGGGAGGATATTGTTAACATACAAGAAATCAGGAATTGTGTATAGCTGAAGTAACAAACAAATGTGTGTTGAATATAATTAAATAGTCACTACTGTCTTGGGTGCCAACACACCATAAAGGGCTCAGCCAGGATGGGGCTGTTGGCACTGTACCTTTGCTTCTGGTAAACATTGTCCAAACACCTCCAACAAAAGTCTGTCTTCTTTCACTGCTTTTTCAAAGTCTGCGAAAGATATCTTGCCATCGTTGTCATAATCCTAGGAGGAAGGTTGATTTCTTGATAAATGAGTTTTTAATATCACATGAAAAATGCCTAGAATAAAAGGTTTTACCAAGTAAAACAGTTCACACTTCTGTAGGTACTACTTATATAAATGAAAATGTATGTAAGGAGGCCACTTACTTTATTCCTGTTAGTCGAATAGGCATACCTGGTATTATGAACTGGATGTATTCCCCTAGGTCCAAATTTATATATGAAAGTTCTAATCCCCGGTGTGACAATTTTAGAGATGGGGCCTTTGGGAGATAATTAGGTTTAGATGAAGTCATGTGAGTGGGGCCATCATGATATATTACTGTCCTTGTAAGTAGAGAAAGAGAGTACAGCTCTCTTTCTCTGAGATGTGAGGACATGTTGAGGAGGTGGCTGTCTGCAAGCCAGGAAGAGAGCCCTCACTAGGGTAGCGAATCAGCTGGCACCTTGATCCTGGACTTCCTGGTCTCCAGAACCATGAAAAATAAATTTCTGTTGTTTAAGTCACTCGGTCTATGGTAATTTGTTATAGCAGCCCAAGCAGACTAAGATGAGTTGCTCTATATAAAATGGAGCCTTGTTCCTAAAGGACTTATACACTAGGCAAATAAGACAAAAATGTTAGAGGAAATCCTATTACATTGCTACTTTTGTGATAAGTGCCATAGGGCAAAGGTTCTCAAGCTTAATTTTTAGTAGAATTCGTTCCTCAAAGGATGTCTTACTTCAAAAGATAAAAGCGAATCTGCTCAGTTAAGGAGCAAGGCACTGGGAGTGAGAGCATTAACAGTTCAAGATGGACTAGAGTCATGAGAAGTAGCTTTGTAGGCCACTGCTAGGCCTTTAAGGATGGTAAGGGTCTAGCTAGGTGAAGAGTTATGGGGATGAAATGCAGAATAATGGCCCGACCTGAATTATGGCAGTAAGCAGGAGTGTAAGTCTGGAAGAAGACAGACCTGCCTGGAGTGAAGCATTTGTGACAAGAACTATGGATGATTAAGTAAATCATGGGGTGGGGAGCATGTGTATAGATTATAAATGCTTAATTGAATTTGGATATAATTTGATGAGTCCTTGTTTTTTCACTTTTGGGCATAACTAAATCAGGGTTGCTGAAAGTCTAGAGAAAGTTTGAATAATTGTCAGAAAAAGTTCATAACATTTCCTTTCGAATAAGAAAGGGGTGGGTTTGGCACTGAAAAACATACTTGTCTCTCAAGAAGTCTATCCTCAGCCCTAGCAGGGGTGAACGAGAATACTTCTAATGGAAGAGGACACTCTGGGGTCTGTGTTAGCTGAATTTGAGACTCGCAGTCCTCATCATTTGTTTCTTTCTTAAACTACAGAGTAATGTAGGTGAGCTAGACCCAGGCTGCCTTAGGGTCACAATCCTTCACTGGTATCCAGTTCAGGGTCATAGTAAGAGGAGAGAAATCACTATGTCCATAATAGAGAGGTATTATTGGTTTCACTGACAAATGAATTCTGCATCCCATTTTCTAGTGTGGTCACGAGTAAACATTTCTGTACTTCAGCTTTCTCATCTGCAAAATAGAGATAATAATTTCTACTCCATAGGGTTGTTGTGAGGATAAAATGAGTTTATATATTAAAGTTCTGTGAAGGGTCTGGCATATAGTAAGCACCCTATATGGAACAACTATTTTTATTATGTTATGAATTATGTTACATGAATTGGAGGGTTAAGGTCATGAAGACAGACTGGAATAGCATCCAATTTTACACGAATTGTATCTATCGCCTCCCCCGAATTAATAAGGTTTTACTGATACAAAAATATTTTTAAATAAACATTCATTTTTATATAGTAATTCATTTAATCACCCAGCTATTCCATAAATATTTACTAATCATGTACTATCAGCAGGCACAATGTGAGACAATGGATAGAGCAGAGAATAAACTCCTGTGCTCATAAAGGTCACATTCATTATGGAGGGAAGTAAATCATTTCTTCATCTTAAACTTTATCCAACATCCATTTGATTGGATATAATTATGTTTTTTCATTCTTACCATTTTCTTCAGTGTTAAATCTACCAACTCTTTTATTCCTTCATCAGTCTCTTCAGATGACTGTTGGTATAGACTGTTCTTCAACATGTCAAATATTTCCTCTCGAGAAATATAACCATCGCCGTTCAAATAATAAACTTCAAAACAGACTTTTTGAAGTATAAAAAGTTTAAAGATTTGGATAAGAACAGTTAAAATGTCATTAGTCTTCTTAGTTATTTCAATATATAATAATAGAAAAAAACAATTTATACAACCTATAATTGTTGATCTATATAGTAGAGAGAACTTAAAATAAAACACCCTTTATTACATTTCTTTCCAGAAGATTAAACACCCCTTGGAATGTGAAAAGAAAGACATAATTTCTGGAATTTAAAATTGAGGGTTTAAAAATATTATGAAGTCGCAATAAAGAAGATAAATATTTTTAAACTTTTGATTATACAATACATATATACACAAACATGTATATATGTATGTGTGTGTATATCTCAGTATTATGATTCTCTTCCTACGTAGAGTACAAAAACTAAGTACATACTTCACTATATCACTGACAAATAACATTTTTTAGTCTATTTGGGTAGTGAGTCTGTCATTTCCTTGAGACCTGCCTGTATACGCTATCCAAAATAATCAATCTCTCCCTGGAGTGTCTTCCATCTCACAGGGTAAGCACTACCACAGTTCATTCATTCATCCCACAAATGACTTACTCAGGTCCTGGGAATATAGCAGTGAAAGAGCTCTTGTGGATTTTGTAATCCAGCTAAATGTTAGCAAAAGCAATAGGACTATGTATAAAACTCCAGAGTATCAGATTAGCTATATCTTTTTGTTGAGTTTCTCCGATCTGTAGCATACATATGAGTTTGCAACACAACCCTACTTGAAGTAGTATTTTCCCCAAATTAATGTATCTTGAAAAGTATATTAAATATTTTTAGGAAGTGAGATTAGAGGAAAAATTTTTCAAGTGTGATGCTATACAATCACATATAGCTACTATCAATGCCAACCATTTTTACCAGGTATTAGTATTACCACAAGAATTTACATCCAAGAAACGTAGTTTTTCACTTTTCAGTGAGACTTTTGTGTAAGAACACCACAAAAAGCTTAAGTGGCAACTATATTTAAATGTCATGTGTGAAAAATTAGACTGGAAAAGAGACATTAAGAAACAAACCACAAAAACAAAGGAACAAAAAAGTGTAAATGTCAGAGAAAGTTGGTGATTTTTTAAAATGTTGCTATTATTTTTTAAAATGTGTGTTTAATTTAGGAAACTTCTTTTCTCAAATCCAAATACAAGAGGGAGAACAAGAAGGAATAAAAATTTGCTTACTTACTCAGAACTCTGCAATCTTCTCTTAAGCAAATTTGAAGCAATTTGTTTCCTTGAAAACTGATATTTAAAATTGCTCCTATTCTCTTTCCAGGATTCCTCACCCCAAATCCTGGCACCAGAGGTGTAAAGCACAGGAAATGTACATCACGCCAATGGTAGAAGTGAGGCGAGGCCAGAGTTATTTCCAGGCAAATTGTGAACTGGGAATTTTTTTTTTTTTTTGAATTCTGAACATCTCTATTCTGTAGGAAGCCCCCTTTATGATCCTCCTCCCTTTGGGCTTTCATTGCCCTCAGCCTTTTCACTTTTCACTCATCTACACTAACTCTAACACTAGAGCACTGGTGTCTAGTAGTTAATGCATGTTTTACCTCATTTGGTGTCAATTGCTCACATTTTCTTCGATGAAAAGACAAGATATGGCCCTAATGTGACCTATGCATTGTCCCCATATCAAGGATCCTTTCCTACTGAGACCAGAGGCAGCCTCAGAATCTCAGCCTTATCAGCTGATCGGAGTTGGCATAAGCCCTAACCCTTAGTTTCTACTCTTAGCCTGGGCCTTAAGTCCAAGTCTCATCTTGGTGGCATTTGTGCATTACAGAACCAGAGAATGAAGAATGAAGTGTTTGGGGATCCTGGGACCAGGGGCTCTTCTGTGAAATAGGACACCCCTTTCATCCATTTATCTTTTTACTCTGTCATGAAGCATTTTTGCAAGGTTGCTATAGAGAACACTAATTTTATGTATTTTTAAAATATTTAAATATTTACTAAATACAAAATTGACAATATATATTACTAAGCCAGTAATTACATATAGAAATCTTACACTTCAGCTTTTCTTCAAAAGTCCCTCGAAGAAACACTGATAATCCTTTAACCCACTCTTTTACATTTATACAATTATCATTATCTTCATCAAATGCAAAAAATACTGAAAAAAAGAACATTAAGTGTATTATAATTTGCAGGTATTTTATAATTCAAGAGTATGTATGTATGAATAGATTTTTTAAATTTTCCTCTCAAATTGAGAGGAAAAAAAGGATTTTGGCACAATATTTCTCAAAAGGGTCAGAATTGCTGGAAACATGTTTCCTCTAAATTTTTACAGAAAGAAAATGGTCATTCTCCATGATGAATGATAAGCTTCATTTGTGACATTTTGTACAGTTACTATGAGCCAAGAAGTTCAACAGTGGAGCCAATCAATGTGATAATTTTTATTCTAAAAAGAATGGCTAAATTCTGATCTAAAGAGTTTGTACAATACCTAAATTACTAAATATATTTTTTAAAATTACCAATGAAATTTTAGTGTTATCCTATTATTGACTTTTTTGGGGGTGATGAATATATTATTTTGATTATAGCTCTGGTTTCAAGGGTGTACATATATATATCAAAACTTACAAAATTGAACCCTAAAAATATGTTAGTGAAAAATGACTGGATCAGGTTAAATAACTTCCTATTTTTAAAAAAAATTATCTTTTAGTTGATTTTTTTCAGTATAAAGAGTAATTATCACTTTTGGTACTGATACATTCTTCAATTTTGAGGAAAAAGAAGTCATTTAGTAATAATTTACATGTCCATAGCATATGAATCTGAAGACATCATGATTAAAAACCAATGCTTATCTTTAAAAAAAAAAAAAATACTGAGCGGGGAGGTAGATTGGGTAAAGAGGGTCAAATATGTGGTGACAGAAAGAAATCTAACTATGGGAACATACTGTAAATATATATGTGCCTCACTGCTAAAGTGTACAGCTAAAACTTATTGGATTTCATTAACCAATGTCACCATAAAAAAATTAATTAATGAATTTAAAAAATACTGCTTATTTAGTTCACTATTGGTTATCTCTCAAAGTGGTATCAGTTATAAAATAAAAAAAAAAATCCTGAGCAAGTTTATATTAAAAACTATCCTCACAATCAAATCAACTACTGTTTTATATTGGCAGTGCTACCGGAATTATGTCTTAGTTTGGCATTAAAAACTTTAAAGTCTTGAAAATCACATGATATCACTTATATGTGGGCTATAAACCTGAAAGCAACAAAGGAACAGGACAAACAAACAGAGACTCATGAACATGGACTATAGACTAGTGGTTACCAGAGGGTGGGAGAGAAGAGGGGAGGTAGACGGGGTAAAGAGGGTCAAATATATGGGGGTGGGAGAGGTCAAAGTGGGTATAGGGGATCAAATATATGGTAGCTGAAGGAAACTGGACTTTGGGTGGTAAACACACACTAGAATATACAGATGTCAAATTATGATGTGCACCTGAAAATTATATAATTGTATTAACCAATGTTACCCCGATAAACTTAATTTAAAAAAATAAAAATAAAAAAATTTAAAGTCTTTAATAAAAACTGTATAATATTTGCCATATATTAATATAAAAAATGTCATGTTTATATATCTGCCATCTCGGCTTGGCCCATTTCAGGCTCTTATGACCTCTTACCCCTATTCATTAGCATATCATCAGTCATTCCAAATAAGTTGTGCAGGATCGCTCGAAATGTGTTACGATCTAGTCCAGCGTTATCAAGTCTTACATCAGCTCTTTCCAGCAAGCTGTGAAAAAGTCTTATGAGACACTCCACTTCAACTTTTTTGACTGTGAAATGAAAACATAAATAAATAGAACTTAGTTTTAATCATTGAGTTCTCCAATCTAATTAAAAGTTTTTTTTTTTTCCTATGATGCTAGATGCCCTAGTGAGTTTTTAAGAGTATGACATGAACTTGTTACTTAAGAATTTATACAATTAAGATGGGTCTCACTCGGAAGTCTCATAAGACAGTATATAAACAATAAATTATGTAATATAACATTCACCACTATAGACATATGAAGAGAAATCAGTATGGGAAAGTATTTTCATGGAGGTAGACTTTGAACTAGGTCTTGAAGGCTGCATAGTATTTATATGGGAAGGAATGTGTTGGGGGTGGTAAAGATGAGAATTCCAGGGAGAGAGAACAGCATGAATTAAAGCAAAGTGGTAGAATGGAGGTTGAGGCTGAACATGCCTTATTGGGAGCCAGCAGTGGAAAGAAGTGAAAAATAAGATTGAAGAAGATGGGCTGATGGTAGAGGGCCTTGGATGCCTGGTCAGAGGATCAACATTTATTTAACTGGAACAGTGTTTCTCATGGTGTCATCTTTGCGCCAACTATATGAGAATCAACTCCCTCTACATTGCTTGTTAAATATGCAAATTGTCAGGCCTTGCCGCAAACCTACTAAGTCAGAATTGCAAACAGTGGATCCAGGAATTAGCTTCTAGACAAGAGCTTGGTTGACTCTTCCGTGCCTTAATGGTTGAGAAGTGGTTTAGGAAAAGTCATCTGACACAGTCATATTGAAGGGGAAAACTGGAAGCACAGAAGCCAGGCTTAGAGTGATGGGGCTAGGAAGGTGGATATGAGGTCTGGGAGTGGGGAGGGAGCCGGAGATACTGCAAAATAATAATCAGTAGCACTTGGTGACTGATTTTCAAACTTAAACTTTTTAATACTCACATACCTGGATCTCACTCTAGACTTAGTAAACTAATGGTAGTTGTAAGAAGTGCACAGGTGATTCTAATGCATCATCATGACTGAGAACTAAGGATTAGACTTGGCGAGTTGGGGGTCCTAGACTTAAGCATTTGGGTTCTACTTCCATTTCTGAGAGACTAAATAGCTGAGAGACAGACAAGTCAAATAGCATCTTTATGCTTCAGAATCCTCACCTATAAAAATTGGGTATTGTCCTAGATATCTCTGAGATTCCCTAAATGACTAAAAGTCTGATTCTACGAATCAAAGATTGAGAGAACTAAAAGAGGAGGGAAAGCTGGTTACGATTTTTCTTCTTCTCTTCCTTCTCCTCTGTGTGTGTGTGTGTGTGCGTGCGCGCGCGTGCATGTGTGTGTGAGTAGGGGGAGAAAGTTATTTTAGGTCCTGTCTTTGAGATGATTTCAGGTGACTCAACTGAAATTAATGACAACACATGGCAAATATATAGTTCATAACAATATGGTTTCCATTGTGGTCAGAATGACTTGATTCTTAGGGCAATGATTGACAACTCTAAAGAATTGTCTGTTTTATGAAATGAATTAAGATTCTCAGGCTTCACACTAATATAAATCCTGAAATATGACGTAAAGGTCTTTTTTATCTATCCAGTAAGCATTTAAGTGCCTCCCATGAACTAGGCAATGAATACACCGTGTTTCCTGCTCTCAAGATTGCTACACTTTGGTCAAGAGATAAAGTATGTGCAATAAAGTATTAACAAACACTATGATTGATGATGGTTGGCAGTGACACAAAGGAAGGAATAACCAATTAGGGACAGGTGGTAAGAGATTAAGAAGGGTACCAAGGAAGAGGTGTCACTTAAGACCAGCCAAAGGAGTAGGCGTTAGCCAGAGAAGGCAGCTTGAAGGCATGGAAGCATGTTCTGAGAGCTGTAGATGGTTTAGTCTGGCTAGGTGACAGAATTGTTTGACTCTACAGACAATGGGGAGCTTGCTGAAAAATTTTGGCAAGTTAAAAGGACTGGATTTGCATTTAAGGAAGATCTCTTTGGCAATAGATCCTTGAAAGTACCTTATAAATTCTTACATCTGGTAAATCCAGATGTAACAGGTTATATTTTCCCAAAGACCATTTAAACAATCTACCCCACTCCATATGCTCTTTTACAGCATAACTTTGACACTCCTGCCTTAAAAAATGAGATCTATGTCTCTTTCACTTGAAACTAGGGAGATTTTTGTGTTGGTTTCATTTCAATCATATAGTAGAATTGAGGTGATGTGACTTTTTTTTTAATAGAATACAAATAAGTTTATTGTACAAATTTAAAACCCGCACAAAAATTTCTTTCATTTCCCCCCACTCCTATTAAAATGTCCTGACCAAATGGTATCAAAACACTATAAATAACACTAAATCCTTTAAAGACAAATATTCTTGGCAGCTCCAGCCTATCCATTATTTTCAGATTCAACAAACGCAATGGCATGCCTCACAAGTACCAAATGTACTTCTTTGAAACCAGGAACTGATTAAACAACATGGATGACATCATCTCATTAATCTCTTCTGGTATTTACCAGAGGATAATCAGGATAATCAGGGACCTGAGGATTTGGTGTTTCATTCCCTTGAGTATTAGCTGAATTTGGTGTTCCTTGGCCAGGCATTTTATTTGTGGTCATTATTGTCTGTTCCAGTTTTAGCTTTTTTGTCAGCGAAAGTGCCACACATTTTAGATATTATATCAGAATCTGTTTTTGCATACTGGATTCACACCGTTTTACCATAAAATGGAAACCCTTGTAACTGTCTCAAGGCATTTGTGGATGAGCCCAGTTCTTTAAATATAATAAAGGCTTGCCTCCTCATCTTCGTGGTCTTGAAAGCCACAATTCCTACCATGTGGCCAAAGGGAGAAAATAGAACATATAGGGGACCTCTTCAATTTTTTTTGTCATTCATGTTGTTGATATATACTGTATAATTTGGTCTGATACCCATGTTTTGAGTTAAACTGAGGTGATGAGGTGATATAACTTTCAAGCTTAAGTCATAGAAAAGGATACAGCTTCTCTGAGATAAAAACTTAGAAATACATTTCTTTTTTGGAATATGAAGAAAAAGGAAGCTCAGATGTGGACACAGTGTATGGGGTGTACAGTATACTAATATTTCTTGAAAGTAGACCTGCTCAACTCTGATGGAGAATTATTACTTGAGTGAAAATGTTAGCACTAATCATAGTGTGAAAACAGATCCCTGAAAAGAGCAAGGTTTGAAGAATCAGAAGCTGCTCCAAGTCAAATATTGACAGGTCATCCAACAAAGCAATCAAAGATTTTAGGCACAATTTTTAGCAGGTAAATTTTTCTGAGTTTATTCATGTGGCTCAATTTCATTATATCTAATGATGATATAATGTTCTTACACACGTGGTCAAAGAACTACTGCGAATATTTGAGAAATGCGAGTAGTGAGAATGACGTTGAGATGCCAGAGGTTGACTCATGTTATCAAACTTTTTAGTTTGGAATAACTTTAGATTTACAAAAGAGATGCATGCAATGATAGCAGAATTCCCATAAACTCTTCAGTGTTAACATCTTGTGTAACCGTGCTACATTTGTCAAAACTAATACACTAACACTGGCACATTGTCATCCACTAAATTACAGATTTTACCGGTTTTTCCACTTCTTTTTTCGGTGGTTGTTCTAGGATCCATTTGGTTGCCACATCTCTAATCTATGAATAAGTTTTCAGTCTTTCCTTGCTTTTCATGACCTTGACAGTTATTTTGCAGAATGTTCCTTAATTTAGCTTTGTATGTTTTTATTGTGACTTGACTATGGTTACGTGTTTTGGGGGAGAATGCCAGAGATAAAGTGCTATTTTTGTCATCACACATCAGAGTACACATCTTAACATATCACGGCTAATAACCTCTACTTGGTTAAGCTGGTGTACAGGTTTCTCCGCTGTAGTTACTATTTTCCTTTTCCACAATCTATTCTTTAGAAACTGGTCTCTTAAGGAAAAGAGACGCTCCACTTCTTGGGAAGGGTTATCTATCCTATTATTTGGAATTTTCTCTGTAAGAAAGATTTTTTCTTTTCCATTTATTTATTCAATTATTTATGTCCAAATGGAGTCACAGATATTTAGTTTATACCAATACTGTAACTCTGTTCTCAAATTGTTCCAGTGTTGGCCACTGGTAGTTCTCAAGTTGGTTCCTGTATCTCTCTCACGTATCCCCATCCTTTTGCTTTCTCAGCACTTCCTTGCTTTCTGGCACTACTTGCCAGGCTCGTCTTGTATTATCCTTGTGAGATAACAGAAAAAATATGTATTGGTATCTGCCCCCTGTTCCTAGTACAGAGCTCCTAAAATCCTTGCAATTTCCTAAGTGATGTAAGCACTAGCAGATTCTCTTTTCTCTCTGGTCTTTGACCCAAGTTCTGGACATTGAGCTCCTAAATTCTCAAATTTCCTGGGTGACAGTCATGTCTTTTGTTCTGAGGTGGCTGTTGGTAGCTCCTGGATGAGGCCTGATCACCTGAAAGACCAAGCCCTGATTAAAAACCCAGAACTTTCAGCCCCACCCACCATTCTTGAGAGGGGCTAGAAATTGAGTTAACAATCTATTATGCCTATATGATGAAATCTCCATAGAAACCCCAAAGTAAGAATTTGGGGAAAGTTGGTCACAGGGATGGGGAGCACGACATAGGGAATGTAGTCAGTAGTACTGTAATGGCTATGTGTAGAGCCAGATGCGTGATAGAGGAATTGGGATCATTTCATAGACTATATAAATGTCTTCTGTACTGTGTACCTAAAACTAAAAAAAATTATAAATTCATAGGGAAAAAAAGTTTGGTGAGCTTCTGGGTTGGCGACCATAAAGATGCTGGGAACATGACAGAGAACATGGACACTCGCATCTCTCCCCACATACCTCGCCCTATGCATCTCTTCCATTTGGCTGTTCCTAATCATATCCTTTTGTAATCAATTGGTCATCTATTAAGTAAACTGTTTCCTTGAGTTCTGTTAGCCACTGTAGTGAATTAATTGAACCCAAGGAAGTGGTCCTGGAAACCTCAGATTTATAGCCAGTTGGTCAGAACCTGTGGCACAGGTAACCACCCAGACTTGTGATTGGCCTCTGAAGTGGGTGGCAATCCTGTAGCACTTAATGCTTAACCTGTGTTCTCATTCTATCTCCAGGTAGTGTCAGAATTGAGTAAAATTGTAGGACACTCAGCTGGTGTCAGGGAATTGTTTACTGAGGAAAACCTCCATACAAATGGTGAAAATGCCAGAAGTGTGAGTGTGGTAGTAGTGTCAGAGTAAAATAAACACAGCAGTGCAAGTTTTTCCTTTACACTCTGTACAGCTACTTCATCAATTTTTTTTTTTTTTTAATTAGAGTACCACTTTGAAACCACGGTCTAGGTACTGGATGTGACTTTTGCTGCTGGTGTTGATGTTTCTAGGCCCTCTCAGCTGGGGAATAAGTATATATACGAACCTATGTATGCCTACATATTGGCACATTACGTCTCACAAAGAAAGTAAAACCGAATATTAGACTAGGCCCTTAGGTGGTCCTGGGCTAAGTGCCAGAAGAGATGATCAATTGTATTAAAAACTCATGAACACTTAGGGAACAGGGGCTCATGAATTCACAAGGGCAAATCATACTGGATTTAACTTATTTCCTCCTCTGGCAGGAATGGATTAGAGAAATGCTGTCCACATGTATTTCAACTTTAACACATCTGATAAAAATCTTATTCTTATGTTAGTATCCACTCAGTATCAAGTACTGCCCAGAGCACAATAGTAGGCTCTCTAATGTCTGCTAAATAATCATCAACCACTTGCAAATTGGAGAGGTTAAGGAATATGCTGGATGAGTCAGGTTTCAAATTAACATCCAGATGCCAAAATGATCGTTTTAATCGAACAAATGAAAAATTTAGGACGTTTTTATATTCTTCACTTAGCTTTAAAAAAGTTAATAGGTGTGAAAAAGGCTGAGTCAATTCTCAATTGAGGTTAGGCTGACAGATTGAAGTTCACCTGGAAAAGACAATTTTGGCCAGGAATCCTCAAACTTTAGTGTTTAAGAATACATGGAGTGAACAGTCTGGATGCTCAGCCCTACTTTGAGATTCTGATGGAGATACTCCTACCACACGATGAGTAAGTACAAAGCCAGGATCAACTATAGAATTTGTGGGCCCAAATGCAGAAAAATGTAGTTCACCTGTTCAAAAAATTAAAATCAGTGTTAGCAGAGCATTAAACGAAGCATGTGGCCCTATGAGAACATTAGGTTACAAACCCATGAAACCATTTATTACACCCTGAAGTAATTTGTCGACCTTCCTTACTCCATTAAAGGGCTATTGTTTGGATAGGGAATAAGATTTGTGTGACTCATAAACAGGGCAGCCCTGTTTAACAGAACTTCCTGATGATGGAAACGTTATGTATCTGTGCTAACCAATTTGGTAGCTACCACCTTACATGCAGTTACTGAGCCCAAGGAAGGGGTCCTGGAAACCTGATTTATATCCAGTTGGTCAGAACCTGAGTAGCTCATGTGATTAAAATTGGGTTTTAAATTCTACTTAATTCACATTCAAATCGCCATATGTAGCTATTGGTTACCATATTAGACAATGAAGCTCTAGAGAGCAGTATGAAGATCTATACGTGGAAGTTATACTAGCCTTAGAATATAAGGCATTCTAGAACTGGGGAAAAATGGAAACAGCTGCTTGGTAATGTAATGAATTTTCTTTCGTGAGGTCACTGGAGGAAGCCAGCTGAAGACCTAACTCATGCAGTGATGGCAGTTTGGACTGGAAGAATCCATATGGCACATGAGGGCTTAGCAAATTATGAGGGCTCCCTCCTAAACTCTAAAGCAAAGCCCAGGAAAAAACAATCCCAACTTTCAGCCACATGGGACAATTAGAACTTTGTACACCAAGAGAGTAAGACAGTCCCTTCCTGAGAAGAGAAAGCCAAGGTACCATTAGCTGTTAAGCCATCCCACTCAAACTATTAAGAACCAAATTCTAGTCATGAAAGGACCAGTATCTATTCTGGTCTCAAATGGAAGGACCCAAGAACTAAGCTGGATCCAAAAAATTTTCTTTGTGCACTAACTAGGAGACAACACTATATAGAATGACTATAAGGGTCTACAATGCTTATTAGTAGAAATAATTCGAGAAATAAAGATTATTTGAGTTTGGGTTCTGGCAACGGACTATCTGTTCTAGCTCTGCCTCTACCAGAAAAGTCTACTGTGTAATTTTCAACAAACAACTTAATCTAAGACTTGGTTTCCTCATCTGAAAATGTGGAAATATCACCTACATCACTGGGTTTGTTCTTAAAGATGATGAACATAAAACATTTAGCAGTGTCTTGCCAATGAACAGCTCGATAAAGATCAGCTGTTAGTAATCTGAGTGTAAAACAGTAATCTGGTTTACTGGTGAATAACTATGTTTAGGCATTCAGGGCCTGAATTATGGATGATAATTTAAGTGTCAAAAGCTTTGGGGAGAAAAAGAAATGTTTCGTTCCTTTTTTCAAACAAGTATCTCTTTTATAGAAACCTATAAGGGATATGGGTCTGATCGAGTATTACATATTCATACCTACAGGCTATTTCAGAGAATTGTTTTCAAATAACAAATTATAGTATTAAACACTCATATGGGAGCAGACATTGCTAAGAATAATTTCATTAGGATGGGGAGAGGAGTTATATTTTTTTAAAGTATGCAAAATTTCCTTTTGAATGTTATAGAACGCTGGCTGTTAAGAAAGCAGCAAATGACAGTGGAATTGGAAAACAGACTTTAGAAGTGCTTGAGGAGCTTAGATCATTTAAAATCCAACTGGAATAAGAGAAAACAGAATCAAACCTACAATGAGGTTCTTAGACAAGGTGGTGCCTATTCCAATGAGGGAGGTCACTCAAGGAAAAATGGAAGTGCCCAACAATGAGGCCATAAAAATGACTGAAATAAAAGTAACTCCTTTAAATTCTAAAAACAAATTCACAGAATTATCAGTC
>NW_006436282.1:690796-695438 GCF_000325575.1 Pteropus alecto
CACAAGATTACTTTTTAAGGTCAGGGCAAGGAATCCCCCCAAACCTGTTAGTTATAATCAACATTTGCCATGTTCAAAGCACCATGCTATTTCAACAGCTAAAGTGTCTTATCTCCATCAATCTCGAGAGAGCAATCACCTGCCTCTATAGATTTTGTGTCAGAGAACTCAGGGAACTGGTCAAAGTAAATATTTACACTTTGAAATCTCTTATCAAATTTCAGACTATAATAAAATCAGCCCTTGGCTGGCAAATAATCTTTTAGCACTCATGATGTCATGTAAATTCTCAAGGTTTTCTTCCCAAATACACAAAATATATTTTAGGATACCTGATAATTAAAATATTTTTAGTGTTAAGTGCAGGGATAATCGTTCACTTGCATCTATTTTTCTAAATGACCAAAATATATAGAAAATAGAGGAACTCTACTTTGGTGTTACAAAGCACTTGTTGGTATCTAACTAATATGTCTATCAAAGCTTCTATTTGAATAAAGATACTCAGGTGGTGTTGGATGTCTGGTCAGTACTTACAGCTCTTGACAGTTTTACTGATAGATTCCACCAGTTTCCTCAGAGGCTTCTGGTCCATGTCCAATGTGGCTTCAACACACTGTAGACTTCTGATAGCCTAGCTCTAAGCCTAGGCGTACTGGCCTGCCACTGATTCCACAGTTCACTACACCGTACCCAACAAAGAATGTGACCATGGCAACATTCTAGCAAACAAGCATAGGTTCTCGAATAATTGGAAAATATGCAACAATGGTTGTTACTCAATACTAAGGTAGTGATTTCAGTATTACTGTGATCCAAAATATTACAGCAATTGCAACATTTACCAACATTTACCATTTACCAACAAGTACCATTAAGTGCTAAACAGCACTTAAAGTGGTACTTAATATTACTGCTATTTATATTTCCTCAGCAAAAATTCTACAGTTGAAAATGTTTCCCTCCTATTTGAACACAATGACTGAATAAGATTATTAAGATCTTAAAGTTGAAATAATTTCCAGGCTATAAATAGCTCCTTTTATAGGTTATAACCTCTTTGGGAACTTTAACTAAGCACCATCTCACGATACCCAAACAGAGGTTTTAATCTGGGAGCTTCTAGACAATGTTAAATCCCACTTTTACCCCTCCGACTAATATCTGACTAACTGGTAGGAAAACATGATGTAACAATGCCAAAACTGGCCAAGAAACAACTGTTCTAACTCTTGCCTATTGTCAAATCTGAGTACAGAGAACAAACATTTTCTGGTCTATGTCTGCTGGTCCTTACCTTACTGTGGTAAGGCAAAAAAAAAAAAAAAACCAAAAAAACAAACAAACAAACAAAAAAAACTAAAGTGAATCTGAGAATTTAGGACACTATATTCTTACTAAATTTTTAATAAAATATGAAAACAGATTTTAAAATAAGGCAAATACAGCTGGAAACAACAAAAATCTTTCCCCAAACTTTTCTTAATAGATTTTAAGTTGAAAACTAGTGATTTTTTGAAGTGTGAAACCTGTCACTTAAGTCTGAAGAATAACTGTTCTGTTTCTCTGAGGTTTGTCTATTATTCTCTATGAAAGAAAACTGGGCGATAGGCTTTTAGCACATCTTGACTGAAGGAATATAAATCCATACTTTGTATAAAATAAATTCAGGACACTCTTATGGCATTTAAAACAACTAAATATAATAAGGGCAACCAAATGAATCTAGAACAACCAGAAAAAGGTAGTTACTGGTATAAATTCAATTTTCTTATCCTGACACTCATCATTTTTGTTGCAGTTACTATATCCTAATTATCCAAGTAACGCGCTTTGTGTTTTTAAAATTGATGTAAAATTATTCAAGAAAATGAATGGTTTGGTGGAGGGAGGAAAAGATGTTAACTCGCATATATAACATCACTCAAATTTTCTTCCCCATACCTCATTAGAATACTGTCAGAGGAACAATGAAAAAGTGTCTCCTAGACAGTCAATACAGTCTGATAAAAACACAATTTTTTTTGCCAAATCACTTCCTCTCCCAGTCTAATAAAATGAACAATTAGTTGCTGCTAGTGGGATATAATCATCATATACTGGACCAATCTGTGAAGGTACACTTCATGTTCATGGCAAAGCTGATCAACAAATAACCTGATAAACCCTCCTTTTAGCGTTTTCATGAACAATTCTGAGAAACTTCTTTTTGGATACAAAATGTCTCTCAAACTTTCTGTGTACTCAAGACAAAGTTTTGCTATCTTTATTAGGAAAGAATATGAAGCCTTAAGGATAAAATTCACGGAAATGTACCAAGAAATGTGTTATTTTTACAGCTAAAAACTTGGGGACATGTCTTATCCACCTACCACTTAACACCTAGTCATGTTTCTTAATCTTTATAACTTTACTTGTGACTCAAAGGGAGCATTTTTAAGTAAAATAGCTATTTATTCAGCCTCTTGTCATGCCAAAATGTTTTGTGCATATACCACTATAATTAGCATACTCTCTGTAACAGGCAAAATTGTACATCAAATTATATTTCATGTTACCTGATTATATAAAAATGTAAAGTGAAAATGATTTATCAATTCCTTATAATATTACTAGTAAATAATTCAGAAGGAGATACGAGGCACAAAATCTTAGTAAAAGGACACAGAAAGAGCAATTAATGTAATTCTCACGTAACTTTAACTTGTCATAATTTGTTGTGAATATACAAAGACAAACTTTTAAAATGTTGTATTTACTAAGACTCTGGCAAGAGCTTTATGTAACAAGACATAGCATACCAGGCCCACCACTCAACTTCTTTATGGTTAAGTTGCAGCTTCAATATGAAGCTGTTACAAAAAAAAAATAATAATAATAAAATAAACAGCCTGCTTTTCACATGCTAAGTATCTTGGCAAGAATGCCATTAAATGCAGTAAGGAATTTAAGATAGCAGAATAAAAAGTTAATAAAAGCTAAACATTACAGCCTAAACAAAATTCATACAAAAAATAAAGTAACTATCACTGGTTACATAAAATTTTCCTAACTGGTTAAAACTTAGTAGTATAAAACATGCATTGTAGAATCTTTAGCTATCAAGTTCAAAAAGTACCAGTGTCTATTTGAAATGACTCCTCTCCAAAGCCAAAGTGTAGTTAAAATTAATGCAAATGTTATAACACATTCTAATGCTAAGAATCATTCAGTATTATTGAAGTGGAGGTAAATCCCAGAGCTTCTGGGGCTTTCTCATGCTGCAAAATGGCTGGTTTTTCTGGTTCACTCAAAGCAGCATATGACAGAGTCCAAGGATGTCACTAAGCTCAGTAAAGAGCAAGACTGTCATACCCAGCTCTGACCTCCCCATAAAGCATGGCTATTGTGTCTGCAAAAATAGGATGTGTGAGGATAAAAGGCACGCTATTCTGCTGGCTAAAGAAATAGCAAACCACCCCCAACCCTAAAAGCTCCTTCTCCAGGTAAATAAAAGTATACAAGGGGAAAAAATTAAAATACACTTATCTACAGAGTAAGGATTTTGAATTATCAATGTAATCCCTACTTCAAAAATGTTAACTAGAATCACCTGGTCATTTCTGATTCCATCTTAATGATGTATCCAGACTGAGTTTCTGATGACTTATCATTAGATATTTCTAGTCAAAAATATTAACTTTATTCCCAAATGTCAACCACTAGTATAATTGCTGTGTATTATCTCCCAGAGTTATTAAGCAATGGAAGAGAAAAAGATGTTCAGGCAGCAGGCAACTATTACAGCCCTTTCACACAGTGGCATCTGAGTGGCTACTGAATAGTCCAGGAATAATTCTAAAAACAATAAAATTCATGCATTTTAGTAAATATATCATAATTTTCACAGTTGAAATTTCCTCAGACATTGCACTTTCTTTTAAGGGAATCCTGATTTTTCTTAATGTTATGGTGAGTCAGGACTTGTACTAGCAGCCTTCTTTTTCTTTTTCTTACTGTGTTTCTTATGCTTCTTTTTCTTTTTTGTTTTTTCCTGTAAAGACAGTTCCATGTTAGACATTTCTATAAAAAAACATGCAAATTAAAAACAACAACTTTACCATGCATAGTTATTTCGAACAATCCACATAACCAAGTAAGCTACTTAAAACATTTCTTGAGAAGTCTCAATAACCAATATCATATGAGGACTGAGAGAGCACTTATTGATTTTCAAAAAGATAAGGAAAAACTCAAGTCATTAACACATTAATATAGCTTTTAACAAAATTTCCTACGGAAAAGAAATTCAACTGAATCATGTTATCAATTGCTATATTACATTTAATTTCTTAAGGTAAAGAAATTGTGGTTACTAAAAAGGAACCCTCATACCAAAACAAAAACAACTGTTTTTGCAAAATGACAGTTTTTCAGAGAACAGATATATTAAATCTATTAAATTTAAGTAAATAGAAACACAGATACTATGTACTGCTTAGGATGGGAGCACTATTTTATTAAATTAACAACTGGTACAAAATATTGATGAATAGTTGAAAAGTCTTATTTAGCTTAGTAAACCAGATGCTTGACTTTCAGAGGAAAATACCGCTGAAGCCTAGAAGAAGCTGTCAAATTGTCACTGATAAAGGGAGCCAGA
>NW_006436282.1:695450-740739 GCF_000325575.1 Pteropus alecto
GACCGTCGTGACTGTTTCAGAGGTAGAGAAGGCAGAACTTTCAGAAACAGATACTTAGACAGGTGGTATCAAATGATAGACTAGCCGTTGATATTTGGAAGAAAATAAAAAGAAAAGAGACATACACGCTTAGTAAAAGCAAAGCTTCGTATCTATTTCCTCATCTATCAGAGCTTTCTACAATCCCCCCTTCTCTCTCAAAGCCTCTATCACTTTGTGGCTTTACGCTAACTTTTATCATGCTTTTCATTACAAGCCCACGTACACAGGGACAGTCCAAAATCTTATATTCGGGCTTTTAAAAATAGATTTTGGATATAGGTTACTTTTTCATAAAAGGACAGTTGAACACTCTCTTCTTGAAATACTTTTCTTCTTGGTTTCCTTGATACCCACCAGGCTGTTTCTCTTCTATCACAAAGACCTCTTCATTTCCTTTGCTGATTCTTCCTCTGCTCTACCTTTCAGGGCTTTTTTCCCCTTCTTTCCCACATGCTTCCCCAGTCATATGTTTTAAAAATCTTTACATCCGGTCCTATAATGTGACCTCAGGATTGCAAGTGCCTCATTAACAGCTCTACCTGGTTATCTAATAGGCATATCTAAAATTACCATAAAAAAATGCTTAATTTTCTCTCCAAATCCTCTCTTGGCCATCTTAGTAACTGGCACCACTAATATGTCATATAACGTTAGACAAAGAATGTAAGCTATCTTTGAATCTACTCTTTTCTTTAACTCCACTCTTCACATCCAAAGCACCAAGTGAGTCCTGCTATCTAAGTCTAGAATGTATCCCAAATCCATCATGCTAGTCCGTTTCCACACTACCACTGGAAACCAAAGATCATTCCTCACCTCTGCCCACTCAGCTCCTCTGCCAAAGCATTTTAAAAATGTAAAGTTGATTCAGGTTACCTCTTTGCCCAAACCCCTCAAAAGAGCTTCCCAAAACATTCTGATTAAAACCCAAACACTTTGCTATGTGATATGGCCTCTGCTTACTTCCAACCTCACCGTATGCTATCCTCATAATCTAGTGGGTATAAACCAACCTTACCCTCTTTCAGTTCCTCAAACATATCAAGCTCATTCCCACCACAGGAACTTAGCTCTTCTCTGCCTAGGATATTCTTCCTTTGATCTTCACATGGTAGCTCTTTCTTATAAACCTTATAAAGGTTTCAGTTTAATTTTACTTCCTCGGAGAGGCTTTCCATCCCCTAAGTAACCCTCTCATGTACTGCCCTCTTATCTATCTTGTACTCCATTAAAATAACTCTACCAAGACCCACAACAGTGCCTGCACAGACAGCTTAATAAATGCATGCTAGCTGAACGTATGAAAAAGCGAAGTAATTTTGAATTTCAAATTCAGATTAGAATTATCCAAAATTAGTTAATTTTATATTTTAATTAACCTGAACCAAAGACCAAAGCAGTCTTCATCTAAATTATTCTTCCAGTCAGAAAAAAAAAGTCTTTCAAATGTCACCTTGGTCTTGAAGGCATATAAAATGTTAATTCTGAATCACATATTACCAGGTGAACCTTATCAGAGAAGGACTTTCATTTTAAGACCTAAAGAAATTATGGGAGGGTGTAGTTACCCTCAAATCTATAAATGATGCTGTTCTCATTTTTATTTTACCTTTCCCTAAGAAAATGCCTCCAAAGGCTATAGCCCAGAGATACTGGGTGCTCTTAAGTTACTTTGCTGATATGGTCCACATTACTCTTGGATAATTTGTTATTCACTTTCTCTAGGTTGGTCTGCTTCTCATTTGGATGCCAGTGCCATTTTCTTTATTCTCTTCTTCTTTCTACCTTTCCTACTTCTCAATCTGCATAACAGCAGAGCTGGCTTTAGAAATCAAAAGAATCATCTTTATTATTGAATATCCTTTATGTTGTCACATTCCTTCTTATTATTCATTGCATTTTGTGCTCAGAAAGGCTTTTTCTGTTAGTACCAGTTTTGGTTGATCTGGAAGAACCCACTATCGAAGATAGAAGGAATCATCATACTTTAACATCATATTTCATAGTATAGCTTAAGAAAGACAAACAAAAGTTTGAGTTTATGTATCTAATAGTAAAATACTGAAATGGAAACATGTTTGCTACCAGGGTATTCTTCATATTTCCTAAGCCAGTTTAACTTTCTCCAACCCATCAGGTGAAGCTCAACAGCACACTTTTCCCAATAAATATTCAATTGGTCCCAGTGAACAGAATCATGCTTTACCCATGACTCATTTTATATTAAATAAAAACAGCTATACTGTTGTGATGTAAAAACATAAGTGATACTTGCTGTTGCTTTTTCTCGTTCTTCACTGCTTTTCTTCTTTTTTGCTCGTACCTAAAAAGTTTAATTTTTGTGGAGAACAGAAGACAAATATGTCACTTGTATTCAAGGCATTTCTTTTTCATTCCCTAATATATATTGCATCTTCAAAATTTGTACGTAAAAAAACATTCTGACAACCAAATGACATCTTAAATGCTGTTTTACCTCAAACCCATTACATCACAATGAGAATTCAATTCAATGAAAAATATTTAAAGGGAAAGAAATTAAAGTTTTAAATCTCTAGAGGGCGTTTGTTATATTTTCATCATCTTAAAAAAAACAAAAACAAAATACACAGTGAAGTACAGTGGATAAAACACATGAGCTCTGAAATAAAACATACCAAGCTCTGATTCCTACTTCTGCTATATATTACTCTTAGTTTCATCATCTGTAAAATGGAAATAATATCCACCCTCTAGGGGAAGTACTGGGAATAAAGTAGCTATTTCTCTAACTCTGGTGTCCAATAAATAATAGTTATATGTATACTGTATTTAGTATAAACCACTGATCAAAATCCTTTAAAGAAAGAATTATCACCCCATTAATATTTTATTTCAATCTTTAAAGTGTAGATTAAATTGAAAGTTGCTAAACCTCATGTGTATTTAATGTTAAGTCCAAAAATAACATTTTATATTAAGGCAAGTGCTCTAGAGAGCACTTAGGAAATTATTGTTGTTTGTTATTCTTGTCATAACAATGACTGAAGTGGTAGTAGTAGCTGTGTTGCATCCACATTTAACTAGGCCAAGACAAAGGATGCTGTCATGCAATGTCTATGACATAACTTTTGAATGGCCTGTTAAGACATTCATGTTATGATACAGAAGCTAAATACACCAAGTATTCTGTACAGGGTTTTAAGATGCAATAAATGTCCCGAAAGTGCAAATATCACATAAATAGAGGAAAGACTATTGTTTCATTGAGAGCTTTACTGAGAATTGTCCACCATTCTGGAAAATGCCAGTGATAATGCCACTGTACAGTTTTTGAAGGGATTGTATATAATGCTCCTGCTACAGCATGAATTTTGTTAAGTCTTAAGATTTTTATGTCTTTTGGAGGTACTACACTCAAGCATTTATGTACTGAAATATAATTTAACAAAATTAGACATTTTCTTGTATTTCTTCTATTTCTGTTAGGGGATATTAATATAAAGATGTATAGGTTTTATATATGTGATATTAGTTACAAATTTCATTTCAGGGAGCATTATAAAGTACTGCTCTAAAATGCGGGCAATCAGCCCTACTTTACAAACAAGGACACCAAGTCAAAGAGAGAAATAGATAACTTACAGACCTACCAGTAACTAAAAATAGACTCTAATTCTAAGAGTACAAAATCTAAGACAGAGCTATCAGAGCTGAAAAGGACTGTCTGTCTAGATTATCTAATTCTACTCTCTCCTTTTATAGATAGAAAAATTGATATCATGCCAACATTTCTGCTTCACCTCATCACCCATCTACTCCCTAAATAGTACTAGTTCCAAACAAAAACAAGGGAATGCGAATTTCAATAGGCTATACATTATACAGCACCTTTCATGTAATCAAATAATAGTATAATAAAAAGAAAATATAAGAAGAGTAAATATATCTCAGACTGGAAAGGTATGTGAAAATATGGTTATCAAAACAGCAATATAATTATCTTCTTGAAAAATATAAATTTTTTTCTGAAACGGAACTTCTTTTTTTCATAATACATCATAATAACAAAAGTAAATCAAATACTTTGAAAGTATTTCTTTTTACTAATTCATATTTATTAAATCAAATAACCAAACATTTTAAAGTGAAGAAAATGGATTTAATTATATACTTAACCTCCTCAATATAATCGGTTTCTGATAAGGACTCAGATGATAAAGGTTTATCTTCAGGATACATCTTCCTCTTTTTGCTGAGTCCTTTAATGTCCTATGAAAAAAAAATATATGTATCTTAACTTGAAAAGTTATATTACTATGCCATGCAAATTTTCTAGGTTCCATTAACAATTTTCCAAATTATCATAAAAATTATCTATTTTTATTTAAAAATGTCAAAAACTGGTGACATTTACCAGGATTCAGTCTTTAATTCCAAAAAAGTAATACTTTTATTAAATAACCTGAAAATAACCACATATCCATTTAGATGTAATATCCTCCTTTTCTTTAACTATATATGATAGAATTTTATTTCTTTTAGGTTTATAGCCCACATATAAGTGATATCATGTGGTTTCCAACTTTGCTGTCTGATGACAGAATTTTAAAGAGTCATATGGAACAATACCAATGGTCTAAGATTTGGGTCCTCTGTATTCTAATTCTTTTGTTTCTACCCAATCCTTTTGTTTCTAGACAGGCCTAGTGCTGCAGAGAAAAAAATCAAAAGGTAATTATTTGTAATGATCTAAAAGGATCTCTATGTAGTAATTCCTTTAGTTGATTAAGTGTTAAAGTAAAAAAAAAAATTATCTTCATCTCTAAGTATTTTTAATGTTGACAAAATGCATAACTCTAAGTGAGACTGGCGGAGTACTTAGGGACTTAAATATATATTTTAAGAAAAAAAAATTTCAAAAACATTTGAAGCCAAGCATGGAAAAATGTAAGAATTTATTAAAGCTTTGTGGCTGATATGGTGGGTGTCATTTTATTATTTTCCACATACTTTTTCTATATGTCTAAGTAGTTCCTAACAATGAAACTACACAGTGAAAAATGCTCACCACTTAATCTTACAAAGAAAAAATGATGTAAAATTTTGTACAGCATGAATCCAATTTTGAAGATATAAACTAAAAAAGTCACGTAGAAAATAAACTAAGAGTGATTATCTATGTGTCAGATTATAGGTACACATAATAAATGCTCATTGTAAAAAAATTCACCCAACTCTCACTGCAAGGGATTAAACACCAGAGATTTTTGGAAATAACTGTCTATGTGTATATTTACAATTTTACATAAATACTTGCTATTTGGAACTAGCTCTTCTCACCCTATAGTATCTTTCCATGCTAACTACATTGTCATTTATGGCTGCCTTTGACATTCGTTGAAAGTATATGCCACAATTTACTTAACCCATCTCCTCTGGAGGGCAGGCACACGGATTCTTTGTTATTAAAAGCAAAGTTGAAACACAATGAAGGGTATGTGAGTACAAAATCCTTATCTAATAATAATGACTAAATCAAGGACCGAAGTAGCCTTCACCCAAATGATTTTCTCACTCTCCCGCCACTCCGCATGTTTATTTCACTCTTTTATGAATCACACTTTACCAAAAAGTCTTTTATTAATCATATCAATCTCGGATTATTGGAATACAGTGGTATTTTCTTTTATAATTACCAACCATATATTTTACGAATTTTTCTGTGAGTGGTATTTTTTTAATTTGAAGATCATTGTTTTTGAATTATGTATTCCTAGTTTTTTTTAGTTTGTTCATTAGTATAATTAAACTTTGTTCATGATTTTTTGTGATCTTTTTTGTCATTCAGAATTAGAATTATGTGGTCACAGATTTCTGAGTTTTAAGGCACAGTCCTTCCCCACCCCAATATTATATTCGCCCTTGTCTTTTTCTAGTTATATTTTCGTATGTTTAAAACTCTGACTTAACTGGAATTTATTTGGCCTTAATATCTATATTTTCCAAACGACTAGTCATTTTGTCCCAAGAAAAGCCACCTTTATCATATATTAAATTCCACAAATATTTAAAAATTTTTACCGGGACTCTTTGGTGTTTCATTTTCCCCCCCCTATTCCTGTACTATACTGCATTGTTTTAATGAAAGCATTTAAAAAAATGTTTTAACTTCTAGTAAAGCAAGTCATACCCAGGAACATTTATTAAATCTTCATATGTATCTCTGAATAGATTTATAGTTTTTTTCAAATAAGTCCTCCTCACTTCTTTAAAATTTTCCTATATATTCTTTGTTATTATTATAAATGGGCTATTTTCTTTCATTATATTTTTTAACTGGGTATTGCACTGCACTTTCATAACAATTTAAAATAAAAATGGGGCTCAAAACAATGACTGATATATTTGACTTAAAGTTACCTCTTCCTTACATAGTTATGACCTAAACAAGATTAAGAGAAGCCACAGAGCAAAAGATGTTACTCATGTATACGAAATAGTAGTATCCAAAATGTATGTTTTAATGAATCAGAAGGATCAAAAACAATCCAATAGAAGAATGGGTAAACACTATGACCAGATAATTCACAGAAAATGAAATCTGAATGGCTAACAGCAAGTGAGGAAGCTCAACCACGTATACACATTGGCAAAAAGGAAGCCTCCAAGTGTTGCAAGTATGTATGCAGAATAGTAGAAGGAATGCAAATTAATAACAAGCACTTTGGTAAGCAAAATGTAGATAAGTTAAATGTATGCACATTCTGGGACCCAGAAATTATAGTCCTAGGTATATCTCAGAAAATTAGCAGTAACTCATGGAAAAAAAATAAATAAATAAGAAATAGCTATTGCAGCACTGTGTGCATTACCAAAAAATGAAAACAATCTAGATGTCCACAAATAAAAGAATGGAGAAATAAATTGTGGCAAGTTAATATAATGGAATACTATAAATGAATGAAACAAACTTGAGAGTATCAACAAGGATAAATGTCAACTAGCAATGAGTGAAAAAAATTTCAAAAGGAAACAAGATACCATTTTGAAAATACAAAATATGTTATTTATGAACATATGTAACCATAGTGTTTTTTATTTTTATTTTTATTTTTTTACGCTAACAGCACCTGGTCTTCCTAGGTGGTCTCCCATCCAAGTACTAACCAGGTCCAACATTGCTTAGCTTCCGAGATTGGATGAGATTAGGCATGTTCAGGGTGGCATGGCCATAGATTTGTAACCATAGTGTTTAAACGTGGATGTAAAGATGAATATTAATTTCAGAAATGGCAGCCTCTAAGGAAGGAGAAAGTATCGGGTACTTTTTTTTTTTAATAGAACAAGACCTGAAACAAAATGTAAATCATTTGTTAATTCTAGCTAATACATATATGGGTGTTTATTATAGTATCTATTATGTATGTGTCTATTACCCTGTGCCTTATATTATTTTGAAATACTTCAAATTCACAATGCAGTTGTTTTAGTATTTTATGTTGTATATCACCAGGTTTTAGTTTTGCACATACGTTTTTTAAAACTAAATTTATTGGAGCAATATTGTTTAACAGCATAAATTTAAAATTATATAAATTTCAGGGGTACAACCTGATAATACATCTGTATACTTCATGTGTGGTCATCAGAGTCTAGTCTCCTTCCATTATCATATTTGACCTCCTTTGATCACTTTATCCTTCCCCTCTCCTCTGGTAACCATCATTCTGTTATTTGTTGCTTTTTGTTTTATATCCCACATGACACATATATTTTTTAAAAGACATAAAAGTAACCATTTATTCTATAATGGTTTTGAAAATGAGGAATTAATGTTGACTTACATCATATCCTTTTGGCAACTATTAAAATAATCATATGATTTCATGTGGCCAGTTAACATGGCAAATTATATTACTAAATTTCTTATCTTTGAATTCTTGAAATTAATCCAACTTGGTAATGGTGGTTTCTCTTTTTAGTGTCTTAGTGGCCTTTTATTTGAAAATTGATATGAAAATCACATATAGGTATATACCCAAGAGAAATGAAAGCATATATCCATATGGAAACTTGTTTACAGTAGCATCATTCATCTTAGCCAAAAGGTAGAAAAAAACCAATGTCCATCAATGGATGAACAAACTGTGTTATGTACATATACGGAACGTTACTTATCTATAAAAAAGAATGAAGTACTGACATACTTGCTACAACTTGGATGAATCTTGAAAACATTACACTATGTGAAAAGAAGCCAGGTACGAAAGGTGACATATTGTATGATTGCTTTTATATGATATATCCAGAATATGCAAATCCAGAGATAGAAAGATTAGAGGTTACCTGGGGATGGGAAGAAGGGAGAATGGGAACTGATTATTTAATGGGTATAAGTTGTTTTTAAGAAGGTGATAAAGTGTTAAAATTAGAGTGAGGTGGTCTTTGTACAACATAGCACATATACTAAATACTACCAAATGCTAATTTTAAGATGATTAATAAAAGCCTATTATGTGAATTTAAAAAATGATATAGAAAGACCAAGTAAAATATAGTGATGCTGGTCTGTAGTTTTCTTTCATTAGTAATTGCTTCCTTTCGGCTTTTATTTTTAATAATCAGAATAAGATTTTAACACATAAATCAGAAACATGGGTAGGGATTAATTTAGCATTAATTATATAGTTAAGTCCCAAGTGAAGGTAAAACATCTACTTATAGTAAAAACTTTTTCAAAACTTATCTATGGTACTCAATTTTAAACAGAAGTCCATACTTCTTAATTAAATGGGCCTCCTTTAAAATAACTTGAGGAAACAAAGGAAATGTGTAATCTCCATTATTTTGAATTTTGAATTTGATATAATCCATTTTTAATTTTTAATTTGAATTTAATACACAAATTCAAACTCTCTGCAGGAATACTTCAATAATGAATCCAATAAATAATTTTCTTAAATCAACATGAAATGTCATAAAAGCAAAAGAAATAAGTCTCATGTTAAAAAAGGGAACACATTATTGTTAATTTCTTAAAGTAACTGAAGTATTGTATGACAGACTATCTTAAGGCAACATAAAATTATGATTACCTTCTCTTTCTCAGATGCATCCTTTGACTTCTTTTTCCTTTTTAAACTATCCTAAACAAATATATACATACACATATGAATTTTACACATAAAAGATACAGCATTATAATATAAAGACAAAAATACCAAAGGGTGATTGCTCTATGACTGAGAAATTTACTTCGACACCACATTTTTTTTTTAAATGTAGGAAAAATATGTTGTGTATACTTGTGGTTGTAAAGAAATAAGACTTATTCATTTCTCTTCTGTATATCAAATCTATGTAAACCTAAAATGACTGATATTGTCTGTAATAACCACATGGCCTATTTTAAAGTAAGACTTTATGCTATTGTCTGTATTTGCCTGTGGTGGTCATGTGCTCTGGAGTTCTATTCACACTGTGCTCTGACATTTACCAATCTGATTTCCCTGGTCTCCTTATAAGGAGGATACAAGGAATTCTACTTTTGAATACCTCAGTTCCAGCTATTAACTTCATTGAGCCTTTCTTATGCATAAGGTAGGATCGCATAACAAATAACTACTTCACAGGGTTGTTGAGAGAACTGAGTTAACATGTCAAGTGCTTAGAACTGGGCATAACATGTAGTAGCTATCATTAGACTGGCTCTTCTGTTTTAAAAGACAAAAAAACCCTCAACATTTACTGAAAACTTCCTAGACACTTTTGTCAGAAGTAATCTCACTAGGGGAGTAGATATCTGCCACAAAACCAGACAGCTGCTTTGTTCTGGGACCCTAGGACAATGTTTATTGTGATCTATGGACATCCCTGTATCAGAATCACAGAGGGCATTTGTTAAAAATGTAGACTTTTGAGCCTAATCAGATTTACAAAATCAGACTCTGAAAATGAGGCCCAGGAACCTACATTTTTATTGCAACCTGCATGTATTCCTTATGACCACTCTTGTTTGAGAGCAAATTGTGTCTGACAATTCCAGATAGCACAGAACAGATTAAGGTACAGCAGAAAGGACACTGGACCAGAGAGTAGAAGATAAAGATTCAACTTCCGATTCTAATACTGGCTGTATAAATTTAAGCAAGATGTTTTTTCTCTGAACTATGACTTCACGAAAATGAGAAAAATAATGCCTGCCATTCCTTATCATAAAGCTGTCATGGAAATGTTGAGACATGGAGATATATATGTGAAAGTATTTAGAGAACAATTGAATGCCATAGGTAAGATATCAAATGGCGCAGAACTTCTATATTTCGAGACCGGGAAAAATGGCCTTGATGATAGAAACTTTGCTCATCACCTCTTGCAATCACATCGAAGTTGAGAAGGAAACACAAACAAACAGCAAGCAAAGTAGCCTGAGGGTCTACAGGAACAGAAGCCCCCTACAACTAGCAAGAAAAATAAGAAATCACCCAGCAACAGATAGAGGTAGGAGGGGGTGAAGATGCGATCAACCCCGACAGAGTGGCTGAATAGGACAGAGGCGATAGGAGCTGAAATGGGCAGTGGCAGATCCCTCTTAAAGAGGCTGTGTCTTGGAGTGGCCTTTCGTGGTAACAGACTTGCTCACTCTGAGCACTAGTGCCAGGTCAGCTGCTCAGGGGACACCAGAGACTTACAGGAGGACACTGAGTTGTTGGAGTGAAAGCTGGAGGGAGGGCTTTTTCCCAGGAGGAAGTGCTGGCGATATCCACTGTTCTTCTGTTGAGCCCTCCCCTGTCCTTCCCAGTGTGCGGACTCAGTGCCACCATAGCTGGAATAACAGAGGTCGTTCTGCCCAGAGGATTCCCTGTAACTCTGCCTCTCCCAACCCACAGCCCTACCCAAGCCACATTCACTTGTGTCCTTGGTGAGCCCTGTGCCACTTGCTGAGCAGCACCAAGACTCACACTGGAGGCTGCTGGCCTCGGTTTCTGGTGTGGCTTCTTAAGGCAACTACAAGCACAGCATCTGTGGATTGCTTGCTGAATCTTAACAGGTGGCCCTGGAAGTGCACAGGCTGGGGCTAAACTTGGCCTATAGCTGAATCCCTCTCAGGACTGTGCCACTGGACACCTACTTCACTAATAAGACCGGGAGATTTAGGAGCTTTGCTTAGTACACAGAAACAGACACAGAAAGGCAGCCAAAATGGGAAGACAAAGAAGCAGAAACCATATGAGAGAACAGAACAGAGAAACTGGAAAAGAGGAGTCAATCTAATAGATGCAGAGTTCAAAATACTGGTTGTAAAGATGATCGAGGAAATTAAGAGAAGTGTAGATGAACTCAGTGAGAACTTTAACAGAGATAAACATAAAAATGGAAATAGAAATTATAGAAGGGAACCAGTTAGAAATGAAGAATACTTTATCTCAGATGAAGAGTATAATAGAGGGAATCAACAGAGTGGAGGAAGAAGAGGATCGAAATGCCGATATAGAGGATAATACTTTAAGGAGCCTATGGGACACAATTAAGGGTAACAACATCTGTGTCATAGGGGTACCTGAAGAGAGAGAACAAGAAGCTGAATATATATTTGAAGAAATAAAGATGGAAAACTTCCCTAATCTGGTGAAGGAAATAGACATACAACCCCAGGAAGCTCCGAGAGTCCCCAAAAAATGAACCCAAAAAGGCTCACACCGCAACACATCATAATTAAAATGCCAAAGGTTAAATACGAAGAGATAATCTTAAAAGCAGCAAGGAAAAAGTGGTTAGTTATCCACAAGGGAGCTCCCATAACACTGGCAGATTTCTTAAAAGAAACTTTGCAGGACAGAAGGGCTTAGCACAAAATATTCAGTGTTGAAAACTCAGGATCTACAACTAAGGTTACTTTATCCAGCAAAGCTATCATTTAGATTCGAAGGACAGATAAAGATCTTTCCAGACAAAAATAAGCTAAAGGAATTTATCACCACCAAGCCAGTATTACAAGAATTGTTAGAGGGACTTCTTTAAGAAGAAATAAAATGTTTCAAAAACATGAATAAAGAATGGTAATAACTACCTATTTATCAATGACTACCTCAAATGGAAAACAATTAAGTGCTCCAACCAAAAGATAGGGAAGCTGAATAGGTAAGAAAACAAGATCTCTACAAATGCTGCTTACAAGAGACTCACTTCAGATTAAAAGACAAGTAGAGACTAAAAGGGGAAGGGAAAAGATATTGCCTTGGTGAACCTAGAGGGTATTGTGCTGAATGAAGTCAGATAGAGAAAGACAAATATCACATGATTTCACGTAATGTGGAATCTAAAGAACAAAATCAACAACAAAAATGGAAACAAATTCATAATTACGGAGAATATTCTGACGGCTACTAGACAGGAGGGAGGTTTGGGGGGAATGGTGAAACAGGGCAAAGGGATTAAGAAGTACAAATAGATAAATACGAAATAGTCATGGAGATATAAAATACGGCATAAATAGTCAACAATGTTGTAAAAAATAACAAGGGGGAAGAGGACTACTTGATTTAGTGGGGTGACCACTTAGTGAGTTATATAGATCTCTAATCACTATGTTGTACAATTGAAACTAATATATTATTGTATGCCAACTAAAAATGAAAAAAAAAAAAACAAAAAACAACAACTCACTGAGTTATACAATGTAAGTATGACCAACTAATTGTCTATTATACTTTAGTAAAGCTGGGGAAAAAAAATCTTCCCACACATGGCAAAAAATGCCATATCTCATTTCTAAACTGAGAGCGATTTAAGATAGGAAGACCTACAAGAAAAACTTAGTTATGTGTCTTCGCTATCCAAAATGTTGCTAATTTAAATAATTTTACCTTACTGTCTGATTCAGTTTCTGACATGGAGCTTTCAGAAGATTTATGTGAACGGTTCTTCTTTTTCTTTTTCCTTTTTCCTTGTTTTTTATCCTATATAAAACATTTTTGGAAACATTTGCTTTGTTTTTAAAGTATAACTGATGCATTTTATTAATATCAAACATTTATCAATAAAGAAAAGTTAGTGAAAGGACCAGCATGTAAATATGTTTTACTTAATATTTAAAATGTAACATATCAATTTCCTGTTTTATTAAAAGTCAAGTGATTTAAGTCACATGTAATCTCTAGCACCTAATCAAAGAGCATTTTTGATTTTCAAATCCATTTCTTTTTCTGATTTTTAAATGAACAAGACAAATTCAGAAATCCAATACACACCCCCCCTCAATATGTAAATATTTAATTATTCATGTCAGTGCTCTCAGTTATAGATAAGTAATCAAACTCTAGTGTAAACATCTTTAACTGGTATTTTATAACATGTTTCCTTTATAATTAAAGAAATTACAGATATTTCATGAATCATTATAGGCAAAACTTACCTCATCTTCAGAATCTGAAGAACTGCTGGAAGAATCAGAGCTTGATGAAGAAGAAGATGAATACTTGACCAAGCACAAAACAATTAAAGCTTGTGAGATGCAGGAATTTTTTTTCACCAAGTCTCTCAAATACTTAATGAAATCAATCTAATATCTGAGAACAGATGCCATATTCATACCTTAAATACTAAAATGTCAAATGTCATATTTCCTCACCAAAAAAAAAAAAGGCTCAACAAAATAATGATACATGTAGCCATGGTAGTCAATTTTCCTTCTTTAAAAGCAAGAGAGGAGTTACTAGGTTATAATGAGGTTGGTACCTATCTTTTATATCAAAAATAGAACAAAACCACCTATAACTACCATAGGATCTCCAGGCTCTTTGACTCACCTAGGGTTAGCACACAGGTTGTATAAATTATTCTTACTTTTTTTGTAGGTTCTTAATTGTAACATTTGGAAAAATGGAAAACTTTTGCTCACCCTACCAGATTTCTTCTTTTCTTTTTTCTTTCTCTAAAAGCAAACAAATAAAAGTGCAAATCCAAATAAGTTGATAGGAGTTTTCAAATTTATCTATTAGTAGCAGTACACAGCATTATTATGAAAACCCAACTACAAGGGTAGCAATAAAGTAAAAATGGTATTACCTGTCTTTTCTTGGATGAGCTCTCACTTCCACTTAGTAATTTCTCCCTATGTTTTTCTAATTCTTTCTTCCAGTTCTGCAAAAAAGTTATAAAGACCATCATGGGCTATCTATCCCCTTCTGATACATCTAAGACAACCACTGTTTCCTATCCTCTATCCTCTATTAGCTCTCAACTACCATCCTCTAATTAAAAAAGATATCCTAAGCGCTAGAATTTTCTACCCTATCACCGAAGGAGCCTGTATGAGCGCTTTTCAAAGAGAATATTAAGGGGTGGGAGTTCTCCACTCTATATTGAGAGAAGGTATCATTACTGAAGCTGAGGACTTTTTTCTTTCCAACAAAGATGGTTTTACAAACAGAAGCTGAATTAATCTATACTGTGGCTGAAATACTACATACATTTTTGGAAATCAAAACTAGCAAGTATCACCATGGAAATCCCAGGGTAAAATGGGGGCATGGGGATAGGGGAGAGAAGGGGAAAAAACCTATCATTTAGAAAACTTTAAGATGATTTAAATTACTATAAGATGGTTTTCTCTGTTTTTTAAAATCATATATTTACAAACAAATCTGTATTCAATAAAACAAGAACACCTATAAAATACAGAGCCCCTTAACCTACAGAGCTATGTCTAAACCCTTGGTTTATTAAAAAATTATTTCATTCTTTTATTATAACAAAAAAGATTGGTCTATTTCTTTGAAAGGTACTATTTGCAAACCTCATTCATTTTTTCTTCAAATTCAGCCAATGCCTTGGAGCCTTTCTTTTTCTTTTCTAGTTGTTCTTTCACTTCTTCCCTTAAAAAAATAGAATGTAAAAATACATTTTCAAGCAATTCGAATTAGAGATGAATGCTTACAAACAATACAACGAAATTTCATAAACACATTTTTCTTAATCCCCTAGTAAGCCTCCATTCCAGTGTTCATACATTTCAAATTTGTGTTCACATCCTTGTAAATCAATTATCACAATAAAGCCTATCAAATAACATCAATCACCCCTTTCTTAAATATGGGTTATAAAAGCTAATACACAAAACATTTGAGCATTTACATACTACAGGCACTTAAATATATTTTCCTTTAATCCTCACAACAATCCTGTAAGAAAAGGTAGTATTCTTTTACAGATAAAAGCTGAAGTCTGGGGAAAAGAAATCTGCCTAACGTTACAAAACTTTAGTAGTTTCACTGTTAGGGTGAGCCAAAGTCTATTTGACTGAACTACTATATTCTGTTACTAAATCACCCATCTTATAACGTATTTCACACATGTTGTGCAGAAAAGAGTTTACACAGCACACGTGACTGATTATTCAAAGAATGGCCCTGGCTGTGTCTGGGAACTTGGATTTTAGGCAGGTCCTTACCATTCCCCGTTAAGAGGTACTCACTGACCTAAGTGGTTGTATAAACTCTATAGTTTGGGCTGAACACCTGCATTCCTTCTGGAGTCTACAATTTGGGCACCTAACAGGCAGAGGCTGATCAGTCCCCAGTAAAAACTCTGGGCACAAAGACTCCCTAAGAACTCCCCCAGTTGGTGACATCTCACATGAAGTATCACAACTTGTGCTAAGAGAATGAAACTTGTCCTGTGTGACTGCATAGGAGAGGAAGCCTTGGAAGCCTACACTCAGTCTCCCTTGGACTTTATGCTATGCGCATTTTCCCTCTGCTGACTGTGGCTGGTATCCTTTCACTGTAATAAATCTTACCCACGAGTGCAACTGAGTCCTTCTAGTGAATTACTCAACCTGAGAGTTGTCTTGGGGACCTCTGATACACATGTAATATACTTGCTTGCACACATCCCCTTTAAAGTTCATTCCTTCTCCCCAATTTTAAAGACAAAATATACTTTGTTTGGGGATAATTTATTTTCTGGTATGCTGCAACAGTTGACAGCACTCATGAACACTGTAAGAGGATGACAAGGCTTACTTCCTATTTAACTCAAAGGAAGGATTCCCAGTTATATGCAAGGACAACTTTGAATTACAGTTGCCCAGCTTTCAGAGGCATTTAGAAGGATTCTCAAGATAACTACTCTGAAGCCTGTCATGTTACCTCGGGAATATGATATTTCATAAGAGGACATTCTAAAAAATAATAAGGCTATGAACTTTATTTACAAAAGGTCAGAGCTACTCTCTGAGGGCAAAACCCAACAATTTAAAGTAAAATTTTTACCATGGGAAATTCTCACTGAAAAGCCGGCAAATAAAACTAGAACCAAGGCCTAAAATTATCCTTCATAACACCTAGTTACATCTCGATGAAGGATGAGATTACTCAAACTTACCATTTTAAATAGGCTAGGATAAATGCAAGCTTAAGGTCTTTTTTAGGGGATAGAGAAGAGATTAGTGTGAAAAGGTTATCTGGTAGTGCTTTAGCTATTCTGAGTACTGGGTTCTCAAATGTTTGCTTTATACTCATGCATGTGTTTCATACACTCAAAAGAAAGCACATATCAAATGTTACTTCAAAAATTACATATCTGGCAATTGCTTGGCAATCAATAAAAGCTGTAACAGTAACCTTTAAAAAGTTTATGAAAATTTTATAAATAGATAAATTATTTTACAAATACCAGGTAGGCCTTGGTCGATTCAGATAGTCTTGGATGGTTGGCCCTGAAGACTGGATTGGACCCCTCGATCTGGCCATTGCTATTGGATTCATGTAGGCCTTGAGGAAAGAATAAAATTTACTCCATTAAAATAACCATTAAAAATGCAAAAGCTCACTTACTCATAAAGCAATTTTAAAAAAATAAATAAATAAAAGGATGTCTAACCAAGCAGGAACAATCTGGCTAACCAATTTTTCATTATAAAAAATAAATTTAGTGCTCTATTAAGCCTTACAAGTATAGAAGATGAGTAATATCGTGATTTCATAGAAAATGTGTTTTTACCAGAGATTTGATGAAAATGCTATCTCTTACTGTAAAATGGCTTTATAATGCTATCTTCTAAAGCCCAATAACCCTGTGAGGATGATAACACTGCTCACCAGCAAATGAAACTCAGTTCCAAAAAAAAGGTAAAGAAGATATAACTCTAAATTCATTGCTTATTCTACTCTGTCTTCTATCTCAGGAAGTATTGTGCCACACTGATGGCAATTTTATTCACAAATTGTGAACATCAAAAATTAAATTATGCACAGAAAAAATAGATAACCAGGACTTCATCAAAATTAAAAATGTTTGTGTATCAATGGGCACTGTCAAAAGAATGAAAACACAATCTACAGAATGGGATGAAATATTTGCAAATCATATATCTAAGGGATTAATATCCAGAATGCATAAAGAAATCTTACAACTCAATAACAAAAACCCCAAACAACTCACTTCAAAAATGCACAAAGGACTCGAACAGACATTTCTCCCAAAAAGATATACAAATGTCTAATAAGCACATGAAAGATGTTCAACATCACTAATAACTAGGAACATGCAAATCAAAACAGTGAGATCCACCTCACACCCATTAGGATGACTATTATCAAAAACACAGAAAGTAACAAGTGTGGTCAAGGATGCGGAGAAAATGGAACCGTTACAAATTGGTGGTGGGAATATAAAATGGTGCAGCTGTTGTGGAAAAGTTTGGTGGTTCCTCAGAAAGTTAAATATAGAATTACCATATGATCCAGCAATTCCATCTCTAAATGGAACTGAAAAAGAATTGAAAGCAGGGACTTGAATAGATACTTGTATACCATGTTCACAGCAGCATTATTCACAGTATCCAAAAGGCTGAAACAACCCAAAAATCCATCCAAGGAAGAATGAATAAATACATATGGTATATACATACAATGGCATATTAGAAAGAAATGAAATTGGTACATGTTACAACATGAATAAACCTTAGAAACATGCTAAGTGAAATAAGCCAGAAACAAAAGGAGAAATATCATATGATTTCAATTATATAAGCTAGCTAGAACAAACAAATTCATAGAGACAGAAAGTAAATAGAGGTAACCAGGGGCTGGGGTGAAGGAGGAGGGTAGGGAGAGGAGGCTGGGAATTATTGTTTAATGGGTACGGAGCTTCTTGTTTGGGATGGCAAAATGTTCTGGAAATGGATCGTGGTAATAGTTGCACAACACTGTGAATGTACTTAATGAATGTACTGAACAATGAATTTCATGTTATGTATATTTTTCACAATAAAAAAAACTACAAAAAACTAAATTACACTCTGTATACTGCAGTTACCACTGCAGGACACATTTTTAAATACATTTTTCAAAAACACTGAGACAAAATAAAGCAAGTTTGTTAATTACAGTGTTTAGTAAAGAGATGTTTTATTAAAATTTAGTTTGCTACAGATATAAAATCTGTCTTTAATTCAGTCTCAACCTCTTGATCTTTATCATTTTTCAATTTTAATTCAAGTCAATAAACATTTGTAACTTCTATTTTTAAATAAAAAGAATTTTGGTTGAAAACGACTATTTTCAAGGTTGATTTTAAGGCCTTAAATCTAATACTTAACATTCCAAAGGAAGTGAAAGGAGACAATGTATTTGTTGCCTTTTACGTAACAAAATCTGTAAAAATAACTAACATTTTCCACCTCCATAACAAATACTAGTTATATATTTTCAGGTTTCTCTGGCAGAGTAAACAATATAAAACCACTATAAACAATACACTGAGAACTATTTCCATTCAATTGGACACTGCCTAATTACTTTGTATGAAAAAGTTTAACCTTTAACATATTTTCTTATAGGCAGGAATGACTGCTAGAGCTCCTAATGTCAGATATGTTATAGAATAAGGGCTGATGTGGATATCAAATGCAAAGTTAAAGACAGGGCATATAACATTTTTGATACCAACTGTTATGCCCTCAAATATTTCATTCAACGGCCTTTGCTGAGAATTTCAATCAGTTCATGTGGAAATATGAGAACTAATGGAGGACACAATAGAGGAGTTGGTGGCCTAGCTAGTGACACTGACAATCCTAAGTAAAAGCAAGTACAATGTGTAAGCTAAGTTCGTCATTTTAAAACAGGAGCATAATACCCACCACTTTCTCATTTCTTTGGTATCATGTCACAATTTTAGCAGTACCTAATGGTAAAATATTTTAAAGTTTAAAACTGTAAACACTGTTTATTCCTGAAGAATGCAAATCTATACAAGGATGTTCAAAACTAAATTACTAAAATAAGGAAAAACGAAAATACCCAAATCGCCATCAAAAGGAGATTCATTAAGTGTATTAAAGTGTACCCCCCAAATAAAATACTAAGTAGCCATTAAAAAGAATGAGATCTATAATTACTGATATGGAAAGATGTCCAAGATTTCTTGAGTGAAAAGCAAAATCAGGTTGCCAAAAAATAAGACACCATATTAATAAATAGCTATAAAAATTTTTTAAAACCTAGATGCGTGTACACCAAAATGTAAAAGGAGATGTCCACTGTCATCATTTCATATACTGGAGGAAAGAACTTTTAAATAACTCATTACCTTTATAAAAGAAAGATAAAAACAAAACAAACTACAAACGTTATCATGATATTAATGGTAAACAAAATTAGAGAAACTCAATCACAACACTGCCAACTCCAATTCAAAGAGTTGAACTGTCTTCAAGTAAAAATTCGCAAACAGTGCAATGGTAATTTTCCATTCTAATTTTTAAAAACCATAACATAACATTTACTATGTTTTACAGTCTTCAATTTTTTTAGCATTTATGTTAAAAAGTGCATTAACATTTTTATGTCTTAATGTCTACTGTGAACCTGGTTTCCCAAAGTACGTACCAAGCTATCTTACTGTTGACTTTTCAGAGGAAAATAAAAAAAAAAGTAGTATATTCACAGGCTAGGATTATTACTTATAATCAATTTATGGTACAAGTATATGGGCTATCATTGAGTATGCAGTAAGGTTTAATTTTCAAGCTTCTGAACATAAACACTGCCCTCAGTCTGCTTAAGTAAACTCCAAATATCTCCATTATTTATTTCAGTTATAACAGCAATATTTATTAAGTGCATCTTATGTACTAGGCTCCTTGCAAAACACTTGATAGTTTGTGCTTATAATCATTAAGCAACAATTCTTTTTTTCCTACATACAAAAGAAAGGTTTTTAAAACAAAGAAAATAACTTTTATAAAGGTAAAACTTTTTCACTTATTATGTTTCAGTGTGAAAATTAATGCTCCTAACACTAAGGGGTGGGTGGTTAGGCATCAGTTAAAATGAAGAAGTGGTGAAATTTCTTGAAACACCATGCTATCATTTAATTGCTTTAAATCCTGTGCCCTCAAATCAAATGCTCATGTTCATATAACTAGAATTGTCTGTTATTGTCATGCAGCTCCAAAGTGCTGCATGAGTTTAGGTGATAGAAAACAATGTTTTTGAAACTCAGGTTGGTAAACTGGGCTCAAAGAAATATGCAAGTGGGCAAACTGAAAAGAGCAATGTGGTAAAACTGTTAAGGACAGTGTGCAGAACTCATTTGTTACTCTGATTACCTATTTTTATCTAAAGGATACATCTGCCTAGAGGGCACAAATATCAGAAAACATGCGAGAAAGTTTTGGAAAACAATGGGCACAAAGAATGACTATATGAATTTAACGGCTCTTTACAAATCTTGAGAATGAAAATGTTTAATTAAAAAAACAAACAAACCTGTTTAAGAATGCACAATACCAACGTGAACCATAACGTAAACTATCAACTTTGGGTGAAAAGGATATGTTAATGTCAGTTCATCAACAGTGACAAATGGAACACTGGTGAATGATGTTCACAGTGGCAGAGGCTGTATACATGTGATGGTAGGGAATATATGGGAACTCTACTTTCTCCTCAATTTTGCTGTGAACCTAAAACTGCTCGAAAATATAAAGTCGATTTTTAAAAAAACCTTTCAAACTGAAATTTAAGGGATATTTAAAAAGCAACTATCATCTTTAAAACTGTAATTTAATCATCAGTGTAAGAAAAAAAAAAAAGCCAGTATTTTCAGAGGCAAACATTCATTTTGGTATCTAAAATCAAGAGTTACAATGTACTGAGCTTAGTATCAGATGACCCAAGTTTTGGTCCCAGTTTAAATAGTTCCATCGCCTCGTTCATGCAAGGAAGAGACTGAATTTGACAATTTGTGTCTTCTACATCTTAATTTCATGTTTTCATTCCCACAACCTTTGAAGTGTAAACAAAATGTCACCAGAACACTGTGCCAAGACAGCATACCAAGTAATAAGCAGAGCCCAGAGTTATTATCAAAATGCTCTGGAGTAAATGAAGCTCATTTGAAAAGTTTTTCAAATGCTTTAAAGGGATATATAAACAAGTACTCCCCCCAAAAAACAAAACAAAACATCTTGAGCCCCTGATGAAACTGCACGGGAGGTCTGGTAATTTCTAAACATTCAAGGCCCAAGCACATTAAGCCAAAACACTTAACACTTCAAGCCTAAGGACGCTCCAGCAGAACATTTCAAACTCTATGAGAATCAGGCTACCACAACGAGCTCTGACCTACAGCCAGGGAAGTAGCAGCAAAGAACATGCCTCAGTTTTGTAATCAAGGTTCACTAGTGTGATTCCTAGACATCTTTGATTTGTGAAAACTACATAAAATTAAATTAAAACAAACGTTTTGAAGAGGGGAAATGTCATCATTTCATACAAATAAAGCTCATTTAACACTCCCCACTCCACTCTCCCAAAAACCCACAAAGGAAATAATCGCTGAAAATGCTAGTTCATTCAATTTAGTACATTAGCGTCAAATGGTTTTGTTTGTTTTTTTTCCATTTTGCTGCGCAGGGGTTAAAACTGTCATAGACAAGCCCAGGAACTGTAAGGCTGCCCAAGTTTATTGCTAATCCCTTGTTTAGCACCCATCCAATCTGATGCATAACCTGGGTTTTCCAAATCAACCTAGGAGCCATCTAGAATGCCTTCCTTCCATCTCCACCAGTAAAAAGAACCTTTTCTTTTGAATGTCCTCAGAACCTCAAATCTTTATAAGATATTTCTTACTCTACCGTTTATTTATATATTGCTTATACCTCATTTACTAGAATAACTTTCATGCCAAACACTGGCCTGGCCATCGTGCCTTTTGTGGTCTTAACTAGGTTGATGATAACACTGATCTCCTTTTACAGATAGAGAAACTGAGACTAAAGAAAAACAACTTGTCTTAGGTCACCCAACTCTCAAGGGACCCAAACTGACATTCCAGTATGCTCCTAACTCCAAGTCAACTACTTCCACGCCATTCATTTCTTCACAGGGCGTACCACATGCCAGGCAGTGCTGGGCGCTGGGGACACGAAACTAAATGCTTCCACCCTGGTTCTAAAACGTGAGCACGTCTCCGCTAGAACAGGGTACGCTGCAGGCCCCCGGGCGCAGGGACCACGTCCAACGACTCCAGGCTTCCATCTCACCTGGGTGCGCACGAGAGGGTGCGAGACCCCAAGGAGGGAGCGAACCCCGGCGCCTCCACGGGCCTCAGACTTTGGGCTAATGTGCTAGAGGGGATGGGTCTCCCCAAGTTCTTGTTGCTCTAGAAAAAGGGCACTGCTGGCCGGAGGGAAGGAAGGAAGGGAGCCAGGGAGCACTGCCAAAAGACGCGGCGAGGCTGGGGTGGGAGAGGAAAGAGGACATCTTGAGAGAGTGGGGGGCGCCCCCGAAGGCGCCAACAGCGTGCGCGGCGCACGCGCGCCAGGAGCCGGCGTTGGGGAGGGTGCGGAGGTGGGAGAGACCTGAGTCTCCCCGCTGGAGGTCTCGGTGCCGCCGCTGACCCTCAGGCCTGGCCGGGAAGAGCTAGGGGTCCCACTCTCCTGCCGCCCGGCCCTGCGTCGCCCCATTGTTTTCCCCGTAGGGTACTCACCACCCGATTGTCCCGCTTCCCCATGGTGCTGGACTGAACGCACAGTCAGACACCGAAGGAGACCAGGCCAGCGGAGCGGCCGAAGCGGGCCCGCACAGGTCCTTGTCTCAACTCCCCCACTCCGCCCAAAGAGCGGCGCCGCAGGGATCGGGAGGCCGAGTCTGGCCACAGCGCCACCTATCGCCGCGGAGGAGAGGTCGGCGCCGGCGATCATCCGCGGTTCCCAGGAGTCGCCTGGGAAATTCCAGTCCTTTACCCAGGGGCAGGCGGACACTGCTCGCCAAGGCAGCGCATCTCCATTCGGCTTTGGATTGCTTTGCTCTCTTTCATTTCTGATGTGCTGAAATATTCATTCTTGGAGTATAAAAATTATCCCAACGCTCGTGTGGAAGTGTTGGGGATAAAGTGGTGACCAGGACAGATGCGGTCCCTCAGAGTCCATCAGGTGGTGAGGGAGAAGACAGTACTGTTATAGATGGTGTTAATGAAACCGCCCTTTAAGTTCAATTCCATTCACCCCATCACTCACGCATTCGTTTCACACTAATTTTTGACCATCTACTTTGTGCAATTCACTAGCTAGGTGACTGGAAGCTGGATCTGGGCAGGACACAAAGATGATTAAGACACAATCCTTACCTTCACGGGGACTGTTTAAAACGTAGTAGGGAAGATAAACATACACAGGGCTATCTTTACTGCACAGCATGTCATAATATTGTCAGCACACTACAAAAACTTCAAGAGAGGTGATGGGGGCTCCAGAGAAGGAGTTATATTTTCTAAGTATTTATAGACCTGTATAAAGCTAGGCCCTTCTGGGCCCATCTCAGCACAGTGTCATTAGAAAGTAATTGAAAAGTAATTTGGATCTTTTCTGAAATCTTGGAAAATGGCAAAATGGGATCGCACTTAACTACATACAAGAAAACTCCTTAAAATCATCTTTCCCAATTTGTCTCCCTCCCTCCATTTCTCATAGTGCATTGCACAACAGATGTTCCCAACTCGCATTTTCTCTCTTAAAACTTTCCCAAATTCTCTCAAATGCAGCTGTTAGTGGTTCTACTCCATACTAAACATTCATTCTCCAGAGTAACCCACTTTGCTTTTCTTTGTAAATTAGACCTCCCCAGTTCTTCATTTCTTGTCTTCTCCCATGTCTTAAGCTGAGGAACTCTCTAACCAAAGATAAACTTCTCTGTGTGCACAACAAGAGAATCTGTGATTTTTTTCATGGCTCAGTTATAGTGTTTTAAATATTCCAGGCACTTTATAGATATTATTTTCAACACTTCAGTGTAAGCTTTATAAGATCTGTAGGAGAATATAGTGTTTTTCCTCTTGAGCTCTTTCTTACCTTTCACTTCCTTTGGCTGATTATACAGAATACAGAGATTTAAAAAATATATAACAATGCTATAAGTCAACAGAAGGATTTGTGTTTTCTTTAGATGTCTCCCCTCTGGAAATGTACATAGCTCCTCCCAGATGGAGCATGGATCCCAGGGGAGGACAGAGAAACAGGAAAATGACCAGGAGCACGTAGAGATAATGAAGAAGAATGCTACTCATCTGAGTGAACTCCATAAGGACTGGATCAGGCCTAGCCTTCTCAGGATATAATTCATAATAATGACTCAACAAGATGACTAAAGAAATGCTGTCTCTACACATGCTCTATACACGTGTGAACACAATTGCCTTCTAGCTGTGGACATACATGCCTTTCCAAATGTCCTAGGCATAACCCAGTGATTACATTCCATTTTTCAGATGAAGAAAACTGAGGCTAAGAGAAGCTAAGTAATTTGCCCCAGTTCCCATAGCTAGAAAGTGGAGAAGCTGGAGATTCAAACACAGGTGTGACAAACTTAAAAGCATGTGCTTTCCATACATCACACTACCTTTGGAGGAGTGAAGGAGAATTGAGAAGTGGCATTACAGGTGAACTATAAAGGTGGGCTGACTTCCTACAGAGGAGCTGAGATGGAAGGACATTCAGAATAGAGAACAGCCTGAGTAAAAGGAAAGGCGATGCAGTCAGATGTGGCAGCATAAAACCACATGTGGTAGCGGGAAAGCAAGGCTGTAAAAGTATATTGGAGCTGGTGGCTGAGGGCCTTGAAGGTCAAGGGAAGAAATTTTATTTTATTCTGCAGGCAAAGCTTTTTGAACAAGCAAGTAACATGATCATTGATAAAAGGCAAAGCTTTAAATAGTGACAGCAATAATAATAACAATAATTCACTGGGGGAGGGATTTTCAACTTGAAGAGCATTAAAAAATTTTAACTCGATGTCATCTTTAATATTAAATATGCTTAGGAGAACTTGGATTTGTACCTAAATTTAATACTATAGTTGAATTTCACATATTTTTCATTATTGTTGTGTAAGTATTTAAAATTTTCAACAATAGAGACACAGAAACCCAATCCACAACCCAAATGGCTGTTCTCTGGATGCGCATACCCCTAGACTGGAGATGGAAGCATAGTGTTTTCACTGATCATCCAACTATATTAACCAAGAGAGTAAAAGACAGAAAACAAGTTAACTATCTATCACAAGGGAACTGGTTAAATAAAGTAATGTATAACCATGAAATGGCAAATTACCAAGGCATTTAGGAAGTGATGTACAGCTATATTTGTTGATGTGGAAAAATGGCCACTATATACTATTAAGAGAAAGAATTATAGACTAGTATATAGAATGTGAGAGAGCATGTGCATTAACAGGAGGATACATTGGTTGAACTGATATTTAACAATTTCTAACCTATAAGAATGACAATTTCATATGGCTCAACTTATATGTGTGTTTGTGTATATATGCCTGAATATAAAAATTTTTGAAAAGTTTACATAATAAACCATTAACAGTGGTCACTTCATAATAGTATTAGTGGGTTGGGGGAGCATAGGAATTTTTATTTTTCACTGTATTCCCTTCTTTTCTGATTTATTTTATTAAAGATTTCTCAGGTAATCAACTCCCCTTTCTCTGATTCCACCCTCACCATGTAACCTCTGGATGTAATTTTGCCTACATAGAAAAGAAACAATGACAGTATACATGATTATCTTATGCCCTTGATGAGTATATTTCTCACTATAAAAGATACAAAGAGACTTTTTAAAAAACAATTTGAATCTTGAAAACCAAGTAGCCATTCACTTTAATCAGTACTATCAATGGACAAAGGGCAGTGGAAGTTACCAAGTAAAATGACTCAGAGGAAAATTCCTGATATTCATGAGAGCTGCAACTGAATCAACACGTTATAGTTTCACTATAATTTTCCTCTTGTTTCATCCCTATTGAGGTGACTCAGAAGCTGTAAAAGTTTTTGGTCAACCGTTTCAAGATGGGTTTTTGTTAGCATTGAAACAGAATGCCTTTAATTAAAAAAAAAAAAAATAACCCACAGCTCTAATGAAGTATATTTTACATATAATAAAATTTACCAGTTAAAAATGTACAGTTTGATGAGTTTTGACAAATGTATACAATCACGTAACCATCAATACAATTAAGATATAGAACATTTTCATTTCTCTAAAAAGTTCCTTTGTGTCTCTTTGCAGTTAATCCCTCTCCTTGTCCCCCAGCCCCTGGAAACCACTGATCCGTTTTCTGTGACTATGGTTTTGCTTTTCCTAGAATTTCATATAAATGGAATCGAACGGGAGGTAGCCTTTTGTGTCGACTTCTTTCACTTATAATCTTTTTGAGATTTACTCATGTACGTATCAAAAGTTGTTCCTATTAATTGCTTAGTAAGTAGTCCATTGTATTTATAAATCATAATTTGCTTATTCATTGACCTTTTGATAGACATTTGGATTGTTTCCAGTTTTTGCCTATTATGAAATAAAGCTACTCTGAACATTCATGTATGTGTTTGTGTGCACATTTTTGTTTCTTTCGAGTAAATATCTAGAATATATTTACATTGAATTAAATTTTAAGTACATGTTTAACTTCCCAATTCTTTGCAAAGTGGCTGTATCATTTTGCAGTAGTGAGATTAATGGTGAGAGTTTCAGTTGTTCCACATGGTTACTAAAACTTGATGTTGTCAAATTTAAAACTTTTAGCCATTCTAGTAGATGTGTAGTGATATCTCATTGTGGTTTTAATTTACATTTCCCTAATGGCTAATACAGTTGTTCATCTTTCCAGGTTCTCATTTTCTTTTTTTATCTTCTTTAGTGAAATGTCATTTCAAATTTTTTACCCATTTAAAAAGAGTGGACTATTTGTCTGAATACCAATCCTTTGCCAGAATATGTTTTGTGATCTTTCCAATCTGTGGTTTACCTTTTCACTTTCCTAAGAATGTCTTTCAAATGGCCAAAGTTTTAAATTTTGATTAAGTGCCATTGACCGCTATTTTATATCTGTGTCTCATCTAAGGAATTTTATTCTAACTCAAAGTTACAAAGATTTCGTCTTATGTTTTCTTCTTATGATGTGAGATGAGAGAAAAATGTTCATTTTCCCCCTCCCCATATGAATATCTAATTCCTCCAGAACTATTTGTGGAAAAGATTGTCCTTTCCCCCATTTAATTAATGTATTATTTTGCCAGGGCCACAGACTGGGTAACTCAAAGCAATAGAAATTTATTCTTTCCTAGTTTTGAATACTAGAAATCCAAGATCAAGGTGTCAAATAGAGCCACAATTCCCATCAAGGTTCTGGGGAAGAACTACCCCTTGCTTCTTTTGGCCTCTGGTGGCCCCAGGCATTCTTTGACTTGTGGTTGAATGATGAGTTTTCAGTGACCAGATGACTTGAATCAAACTGCCGACACATGAAAATAGATGCATACACAGTACCGCTCATGGAAGCATTTTTTCATATAGTGAAAACTGGGAGTAGGATAGGGAGAAATATCTATCAATAGAGGATAGACTAAGTAAATTATAGTACATTTATACAATGACATGCTTTACAGCCTTAACAGATGGTGATGTAGATTTGTATTTATTAAAATGTCAAGTTACCCGTGATATTATTAAAGTAACAAATAATCCCCAAAGCAGAATTTATTGCGTGGAGTGTACAGTCCATCTCCATGGTGTAAAAGTATATTCATGTATCTTGCATGTATCTATGTAAAGCTAGGTATTTAGAAACTATCAAGATGTTAGCAGTAATTACATGGTGGGATTTCAATAACATTTTTCTTCGTAGTTTTTGTATTCTTTATGTATTTTTTGGTGAGCATGTAATCATTTTGACAGTTACATATAAGTTGTTTGGCCACTGCAAACTCACTCTCTCATTCTTTCAGCACAAATCAAACTTCTACTCTGTTCCAGACATCTCTAGACCCTAGCGCATGCAGTCATATTTCCTGCTTTGGTGTTATATGCAATCTTATTCCAGAATTGTTTGGAACTGACCACAGCATTTAATTTTCATCTGAAGATAAAACTTGATGAAATAAGATAGTTTGTATGGCATGTCTGAGAATGCCTGGCACTGGTAGGATTCACAGAATGCCAATTGCTTCCCTTCTTCTCTTGAGCATGGCATTTTTGCTGTACTGTATCACAATGAAACCTAATAATGGTCTATTATCATCAATCATCACTGTTGAACCAGTGCCTCTTGACACTTCTGCCTATCAGATGTTCTTTGAAAGTTGAGGCCAGTAGTAGCTGTTCAGTGAATATGAATAAATTTGACTTTATTTTCCAATTTTCTGAATACACTGTCAGAACGTGTGTCATTTTCCATTGAGGAATCCTGGAGACCACAAGAAGTACAGCATTCAGAACAATGAGCCCCATTCCAAGTGCTAATGTCTCCTCTTGGCTGATATAGTGCTTCTCAGAATTTTCCACAGGAGAGTGAATTGTATCAAGGTGGACCTGGTGCTATAGTCTTATTAAAATCATAAAATGTCTTTGAAGTTGCCTATATTATTTAAAAAATTTGAATTTTGCATTCTATTCCACATCTTTTCATGTATTTTAAAAATAGCATCTTTCTTTGATAAAAAACATTTTTCTCTTTTAAGTAAAATTGATGTCAAGGAAGGTAGACCTTGTTTATTTAGCTTTGTATTCTCCCTTGTAGACCCCAGGTTTCTGGGAACCCCAATCTGAAAAGCATAGGCTCTACTATTTTTGTTCTTTAATTAAAAAAAAAATTAGTTGATATTCAATATTGTATTAGTTTCAGGTGTTGCTAGTTTTGTTCTTATCCACACTTAAATAATGACACAACCTTGCCATTTAGCTTTTCAATAGCTTGAAATTACAATGCAGAGCAGGGGCCCCAAGCTGCGTGTTGAAAGAGAGGAGGAGGAAGTTGTAAGAAGTCTTTTGCTATAATCAATAGAAATTTACTTGAGCTACATAATTTTTTTAAAATGACAAGTTACCCAGGCCGTTATGTAAAGTAACAAACAAATAATCACCAAAGCAGAACTTATTGCGTGGGGTGTACAGCCCATCTCCATGGTGTAAAAGTATATTCGTATATCTTGCATGTATCTATGTAAAACTAAGTATTTAGAAATTATCAAAATGTTAGCAGTGATTTTATCTATATGGTGGGGTTTCGGTAATATTTTTTTACATAAATTATAATAATAAAAAAAAGCTGGAGGCAGACTACATAATAAGGATTAGGGACGTTTCAGAGCCCAGGGAACAGGAACCAGGAGGTTGTCTGGATTCAATCTCTGCACATTTCCTCCCTCCACAGATTGGCTCCCCACGATCTTCTGTGCACATGAAGAGAAATGTGGCCACCTTTAACCCTGAATTTATAGGTAGCAGTACCAGATGTGTAACACATTGATACACAGCCGGTCTCTTGGTCCCACATCCCATGGGATCTCTGATTGCTCTGTTGTTTAGGAAAATGGCATTTGCAGAACAAATATGGCCTCCTGGGGCCCATCCCACCATGAGGAGTTCTTGTCCAAACATGGTATAAATCGGGCTAATACTGCAAAGGGCAAAATCAGTGGCAAAGGCCTATTGAGCTCTTAATGGAATGAAGTTCTAAGTGAGTAGGGCAGAGATAACTAGAGGTAACTAAATGAATCTTTTTCTATGCTGCTTTGAAGAAAATGATCCAGTCAAACCTGGTTATAGATGCCCATGGTTTGTAAACGTGTTTTACTATGACTGGCCTTTTAATAAATTACACATTTTCAATTTCTTAATAAAGATCAAATTCTTGACTCCCTGTATTATTCCTCCTCAAAATGTTATGTAGGTTTTTTTCAAATTTAGATTCAATTTAGGGCCCATTCAAAAAAAATTAAGGCAAATCCTAAAGAGAGCTCTCAGGAAATTCTGGGGGACAAATTTAAAAATACCTGCTACTGTACGCAAAGAAGGGGACACACGTATCAGACAGCAACTACGGTCCCACTTTTGGTTTGTTGTGGAACATCTCGGGACCTGCTCGGTCTATTGCTCTGCATCTGCTACGTAAGTGGCCGAGCAAAAATGGGGAACCATTAAAAGAAATCATCTCTCTCTTTAAAATCCTCAGTATTTCCAAACTCCTTTGTATGGCATATTAAGCTCTTCATTATGTTACCTCCTGACTCCTTCACATCCCATCCCTCTTATTGTTTTCAAACATTAAGTCATGACTTATTAGTGGGGTTGTGAAATCAATTTAGTGGGTTACCAATGGTATTTCAAAGTGGAGGATAATAAACTAGAAGAGAACATGTGTGGGGCACATAGCATTGTTCTGTGAAATATAAGTTTCTGATATATGTACATGTGTGTCCATTTGTGTATGTGTACCACATCATGCTGTTAGATTACATTTCTTTCTATAGGTTATGATCCAGATGTTTTAAAGCCACTGCTCCAGGTGCAGACTCACCAAACTTCCTGCCGACTCTTTCAGAATTGCATGCTTCTGCACGCACAAAGTATTTTTCCTTGCATGACTGGCAAACATTGACTTTAGTTTTTGAGTCCACTCGGTCATCATTTCCGATGTGAAATCTTTGCTCAGCTCCAGGTTATCAGCAATTGGTTACACAAATCTTTTCCACAGGCTCAGTCTATAAGCTTTGGAAAGGACTGTCCATGCTTTACTCATTTTTGGGTCTTAAGTGTTTAGCACAGTCAACTCATAAGAGCTTACTAAATATCTGTTACTGAAGCTCTAAGCTCAACGAGCTGCTATTTACTTTTTAAAAACATCTGAAGCCTGAAAAGGAGTCTCTTAAAACAAAAGTTTAAAATATATTCTGCTAAAACTTGCTATGTTATTATATGTTACTGTACTCGCTGCAATTATATTCATTTTACATTAAAGTAAAAAGAAAAACAGCTAGGATGACTATTCATCTCCAAGAAAGCAGTTTAAAATTGCTGTTTTTATTACTTTTATTTGCTACCAATATTTTTATTGTAAGAAATACAAAAGGCATGACAAATACACAAACCATTTTCTCTTTTTGCTTCAATTTAGCTTGTGCATAAGTGAAAACAATGAACTGGACAGCAACATTTCAACACCAATTCTCAAAAAATATTAAATTCCATTATTTGACAATAAATACCTAAATTTGCATTCTAGCACCCAGTAAGACATCCAGTTTCCAAAGGATCATTGATCTGTAACCCTCTGACTTTTCTGACATGATACCTTTGCCATTGCAGCAGTCACTATCGGTACTTCTCCCTCTCCAAGTGCATCTCAGAGTAAGGCGCACGCTAGGATGGCTACTACCTCTGACCTCAGAAAACCTAGGCCACTTGGCATCCCTTACTTAAGCTACTTTTAAAAACAGACTGCTAGTGATGGGGTATTTAATATACATTTTTGTGGCCATTGGATTACATGTTTTACATTCACAAACACCAACTGTTCTATTTCCTTCTTCAGGTGAGAAGAGTGTAGATCAACTGACCTGTATTTTCATCTACCTACAGGGAAGGAAGCAAGACCATTCAGCTGAGGGCCTACCACAATGATAACTTTACAGATAAGCTTTCTTTCCTTCTGTTGTTTTGGCCTCAGGAGGGCTTTCTGTATGGAATGGAGGAGGGATGGCCCGTAGAGTGAGGCAGCCCTCCCCATTCTGTTCCTGACTACACGCGAGGCTGAGGCCGTTTTTCTTTGAGGGCTAAATGACCGGTTACGTAGGAAGGTCTCTACTTTCAGAGAGCTGCCCTGCACCCACACTTGGGGAGAGCACAGGACGTATGTACTCTGTGAGGAAGGATACCCAGGTGAACCTGACAGACCAGTGTGGTAACTCTTAATCTTGTGTACAAAGAAAAGAGCACAAGCAATATTTAACATCAAACCATCTGCCAACATTCTTGTAAGATTGTGTTCCAGGCAATGAATTTCCACACTGCTTCTTTGACCTGATGAACCCAAAGCACCAAAACAGAGCATTATGTAGCAGTATGAGCAAACGGAATGAGAGTAATTTTGCACCTTTGAAGAACATGCACCCTTATAAGTCTGTACCCTGATATTAAAACAGTGGAATGAGTTTCAAGTATGAAGAAATACAGTAAAAGTATAGCCTGTAAATGGATAGGAAACAGCAGCCTGGAATGTGGTTTATATCCTTCGTTAGTTTTTCTCTTTGAACCACAGCCAAAACTGAATGCTCTGTAGAATGACTTGGTTTAAAAATCAAGATATATACAAAATGCTAGAGGGTATTTGTGAATGGTCTCATTAGCACACTCTGTGCCCAGCACCAGGAAACCTTCTCTTGATGACCGTGGTCAGCCCAAGGTAAAGTAAGGATGGTGGCCAAGCCTGAGCAGGCACACCGTGTGATGCCTAAAGCATCTCTCATCATGTCCCTGAAGCCCAAAGAGCAGCAGAGGAGGATGGAGAGCATCACATGGGCTGGCCAGGATAGGGGCAGGGAGCACTTCTGAGGGAGGAAGGGATGCAGGAGGTGGGCTAGTATTGGTTACCTTGGGCTGGTTCACACAGTCCAGATTAGTATCTTACATGCACATGCACAGTCATTACATCTCCAGAACCGTGATTTCAAACACAGAAACCAACAAATCAAATGTCTGAATTAAGATTTTTTTCTACTTTTAGAACATTTTCTATTATAAGTCAAAAAACAAAAAAAAAATAAAAACAAAAACAAACAAGCTCACTGGGTGTGAAAACCTTGCTGAAACCTGGAAGAAAGTTTTAACTAGGCCCTATGGGAATGTAGAAACACAAATACATTTTATACATCTCAGAAATGATATTCCTGTAAGACCCTCTAGTTCTAACCTGTACTCTATGGGAACTGATATTGTGCTTTTCTTAACACATACTGCTCTTCTATACCATACACTTGCCGTTTAATCTTCAAATCAAAACTAAAGTACCAGAAATACAACAAGGTTTTGAGGTGGCTGGGAACTGTTGGTTGTTAAAGTCCCACTGCTGACTACTGTACATGCATGCCATCCTTGTTTTTATTACCAGACTGGATTGCTTCTTCACAAAACCAAGTTGCCCGAAGCCCGGAAACTTGGATTTCTCCACCTGACACATTCTAGAAGCCTCGAGGCACAAGCTGACAGTTCTGCTTCTACAGAAAACTCTCACACTGCTCTCATTTCCACAGCACTACCTGTTCCCTCTACTGCACATGACGCCTATGAGGGCACTAGACCCAAGGGGGAAGCTTCTTCTCAAGGCCAGACAAGAAGCACTGCCCAGACACCTGTCTCTGCCTGGCATCTACTCCGATGGCCACCTGGCAGAGTTCCTAAATTAAGGCAATATCTGATGCTTTTCTCTCTGTAGTTTTGATTTTTGCTGTATTTTCACACTATACTATATGCATACTTGACAAAAGAACAACTATAAAGTCCTCTGCTTTAATTCTTTTATATAATGATAAAACACCTAGATACAAAACACTATATCTATAGACTTAAATTCTACCATCATGTTAAAATGCATGCAGCTTAGTTGGGGGCTTAGCTCCATCAAGACCGTGGTAATGAACATTAAATGCATATCTTATTGTGGCCTGCCTTTAGTTGCACTTTCACAGGACTAGTGTGATACAGAAATAAATAATATAAATGAATAATAATAGAAATAATTTATGCAAATGTAGAACAACTTGAAATACAAATTCCCCATCTTAAGTGCTGACCCTAGGGGTAGTTGATGCTATTCACTCCATGTACTAACTAATATATTCATTACTTGTTGTAGCAAAATAAATGAATGCAAAGTAAGTGAGGAACTATAATAGTCACATGTACATTGTTTCAAACACAGGTCCCACATGAGAAGATATATAATGCACTTGGTGAGTTCAAGAAATGAATTATTGCTGGGATCTATTTTCATTATTCGAGATCAGTTTCAGAGTTGCTGGTGCTCACAGAACTATTGTTAGCTAATACCTATTACTGCATGTCACAAAACTTAAAATTAGAAACTTTCAAGTGAGGGTACAAAGTGAGTCTTCAGGACTGTAACCTAAGCAACGGAATCTGGCTAGAAACTACAGAGAGTTAGAAATTAAATAACTGTGTGGCTCTCTGCTTGTCGATTAGTGCTACAGTCATAGTTCTTGGTAGCAATGTGTATTGTTATGTGCTCCCTTTAAGAAAACCTACATTTGACAATCTAAATGCCTAAAATAGAGAAGGGCCGATTATCTGCTCAATGAAAAGTTCACACAAAAGTTCCTCTAAACAGGAAAGTCTCCTACTATATGAGATAATTTGCTTTTAAAGTAATTAATTTGTCAAGTAATGACAAAGTAAAAAGAGAAAGAAAAAAATTAGGAACAAAAGAGTTAGGAGCTTTTGCCAACTGAAGATGATGCAGAAAATAAACATATTTTCAAAACAAAACTTTTTTTCCAGGCATATCTTTTGCCATCATATATGTAGAATGATTGAAAATAAAAAAATAAAAAATCTTTCCTGTAATTATACATCTTCTCTTAAAACAAAACAAAACAAAACTGAGCTTAGAGCTTGAGAGATGCCTGATAGCTTCATACAGAGCAGCATCTCTTTATACCCGAACTTTAACTTTCGGAGAATTGTGTTGTACTTATTTCCGCACAGAAGACACCCGTTTGCTTATAGGGACATTCTACTTCCTAAGATTGCAGAACAGATGCCTCTGAGACAGTAGCAGCGGGGCACGTGGACCTCGGAGATTCTCGCCGGGTCTGTACACGTTTTTAGCACTAACAGGTGAACGGCGGGCGGGTCCCAGCCAGCTCCGCCTACTGCCACTCTATTGCCAAAGGGGTGGGGTGACCGTGCAGAGCACCCGGAAGGTTTTCAGGTATGAGTGAAGTTTTAAACACAAGCAATAGAATTCAGACTGGCCCAGCTGATAACAAACTCTAGGTTTGAATTCGGCCTTAAATTTTAAACTACTTCAGTGGAATTGTAAGCAGAGGGATGAGGCCAATGATTTCTCAGAGTTTCTGAGGCCCTAGTGTGTGCGGTATTTTGATTCAGTATGAATTACTGAGACTTGTCTGCTGGCTACTCTTAGAAAAGTTAAGCAGGCACTATCGAATTTCTGCCACTCTGAATAAACAGCCTTCTTTTATGCTGTGCTCAAGAAATTCTGAAAAATATTATAATTTCCTTCTTCCTAAATTCCAGTGATACTATTGAAGAAGGTAGCTTCTAAAATTAACTAAAATCACCTGGGGGTAAATGGGTCTCTTGGCAGACCTGTGAATTAAAATATAAGAGCATATAGATATCTCTATTTATATCTACAATAAAGTTGCCAAAGAACTTCATGAGTGGAGAAAGACTTGTGTAGATATACTCCTAAATTATTATGCTCATGTTTAGACAAAATTAAAAAAAAATTAGAATTTCTTTGAATTTACATTTGTGATTATACAAACATAAAAGTTACAAGGTATTTTAGTATTTCATGGCTGTTTCAGCATAGCCAATTCTTTAGAAAACATAGTTCTGCTATTTAATAACATGAATTACTTATTTTGTTCATCTGCTTTTTAAATTAGGATTAAAAATTTAATCAATGTCTAATGGCTGCCAAGGTAGGGAATGTGAAAGCAGCAAATGGGGTTTGGTTTTGTGGCTGGGGGCACTGGAGGAGTTTTACACTCCCAATAAAACTTTCCTGTTCACAGATGGGTGCTGCCTTTATGTTAATAAGCCTATCCATCTTTGAAATTTCTACACCTAGAAAAGTGAGGTAATTAGGTACCTCAAAACATGTTTAAGTAAATGAATGTTTAAGTAAATTTATGCACTTAAATGACCAAAATGAGTGTATTATCCATCTTCAAGAACAATTTACTTGCAATTGTTCCGAATCTAGCTAACAACTAAAATAAGTTATAGAACATTTGAAGACTATTAATCACCCTGAAAAACAACTGCTAGGCAAGAGTTAAGTATGTGCAGAAAAATAAAGTTAGAAGGAGTCTTCAGAAATACCTCTTTAGCCTTGCTCAGATTTTCCCCTCCCTGAAAGTGCCACCTTGTGGCACATACTGGAATAAAACAAGAAGGCCCATCACTTGGGACAGTGTGAATTATGGAACAATTACACCTCTTTTTCCTACCATATTAACTTCCAATTGCTGTAACAGAATTTAAATAGGTGCTTGAAAAAGCCTGTATTTATTTTCCGGTGAATCTCATTTTCTTCTTGAAGGCCAGAGTACCAGTATCAAGGAAACATAAATATGTTGATGGGAGTCCATTCCTTTATCTAACTTAACTCCCTGGGACTGCTGAGAAATAGAAAACATTTTGAAAAGCCCTTCGTACTTCATTATAAAAATTCACAAATAACTAATTGAAGAAAAACATTTAAAAAGCAGAACGTTCCTCTTTCTGTTGTTTACAAAGGTGAGAAGATAGAAAAGGCCAGAAGAATATTTTTGGTTTATTTTCTGAGAAAGTACAAGTTAGAAATGCTTGAGATATAGGTATGTAACAAAACTAGGTTGAACATTGATAAGAAATGAAAATGCTTTTATTTTCTTATGCTTTTGAGGAAAACACCATTACTAATTATCTGAGGACTTCCATTGCTTGGCAGGTGTTTGGTAGCCTCAAGAACTTTTTCCCCAGTGGAGAAGGAATATGCAACTGTCTTCTTAATCATATACCTGAATGTACTGACTGTACATGCACATGACAAATGGTTTGGGTTTCACAATTTTTCAAAAATCCAGGTGGCATAGGAAACACGTCTTTTTAAAATTTACTTTTTTTTTTTTTTTAAAACAATGAACATTCTTAGGCTTGCATAACAAGTGTAGCTTTATGTGACTGCTTCTTCCCACGAAATGAGGAAGGAATATAGATGGTTTCGTTTGCTCAGCTCAACTTTTGAAATGGTAACTGGAATAGCTTTTCCATTAAAATTTGTTTTAAACCTATCAAATTCATAGTTGCCAGATGAGTTCAATATAAATTCTTATAATATATTTATTAATAAAATATATATCCCTCAAAACATATTTAACTTTGAAATTATCGTTCTTTGAATACTTTCATTGTCTCTAGAATTTCCTCTATCCATTGCCAACTGTTTTATGATTGTTAAAGATTTAGAAATAGTATAAAAGTTTTTAAAATAAAATACATTATTTTTGTGTCAAAATGTTAAACATGCATTCTTTTGAATTCCATCAATATCTAAGAATTTATATCTCCATATTTTCTTTCTAAAGGAAATATTTTATATTTTCTATACTAACAAAATGGAGTAATTATAAGGGCTTATTAACTTTTAACATTATTCTTTCCTAGACTCAACTATGCAACAAAAGTCTGCTTTTCGAAAATGTGAAACACTCTTATGTACTTATCATAAAAAACAGACAAGTTGTCACTTGAAGCAGTACTTTGGAAAGAAGAATTTTAATGTTTATGATTTTAGAAATTTTACATGATTTAATTTCCATAACGGAATGAAAATTGCCATTACTGACTTTTATAGGCACTACTTTTAAGAGAAGCTGCTATAGTTAGTTAAAAGCTCAATTTAAATACATAATTTAAGATTCAAAATGTTTGGTACAATTTAAGTTTTTTTTCTCATCACTATGGATAGTACCACATTCTGGAGTCTAACTATACTCTATTAAAAGGTACACATTTTCTTTAAAATATTAACATTATGTATATTCTAAAATTTTCATTTTTACTTAAAACTAAAAGGCTGAGATTCTATTCTTAGGTGAATATTTTGAACTAATTTTAGTAAGTCACCTGGGGCTAAATAAAGAATCTGCCATTCATAATGTGTGTTTCCTGAGAGAAAATCGTGAGAATACAGGGGGCTGAAATGGCCTGGAGCTTTCTTCCAAAACAGGTTCTTTGCTCCTTGAGTTCCCATTCACTTCAAAGGAGAGACAAAGTGGGAGGCTCCACCGCACTGGATTCTTACAAGCTCTTAGGAATTGTGTTTTTAAGATTATAGGGTTAGATCCTTATTACTCTTTGCCACACTATAACTGTGATGCCTAAATAGACAGGTTTTTCTTTTACTCTTTTAAAATGTATATTGTTACAAACTCCACCCTGCTCAACTATTCCCATAATTCCTGGGCTGCTAGAATGTAATATCATATAGAAACTACTGGACACATTCTCGGACTAGTCCTAGAAAGAAATACAAATGGGATTTCAAGTCTGTCACCATATTTTTACTGCTTGCCTCAGTATAACTCTGGGGCAGCATGAACTTTTCAGCTAACCACTGCCTAGCTTTTGAAACCATATGTCACAAAAGAATAAGCCGTATTCGGTAAGTTTGCATTCTGCTACGTGTTTCGAAGTGCCCTAATGGCAAGGGTGCTTACATGCGATCTGGACTTCAGAAGTGGTGATGTAAATGACATAAAACAAGAGAGTAATCACTCAGGTGCAACAACCACACTGGTATAAGAGCCGAGAACAGACTCTTAACAAGTTCAGAGAGGCTGAGACGCCCTCGCATTCTGTCTCTTAGAGGATAATTTGCCAATTATCTGATGCCAAAATGTTTATGCCTTTTCTTTATAAACACTACTAAGAAATGAAGCAAAAAGTATATGGTAGAAATACAAGTTGAGCTCTTATTTAAAATTCTAAAATGTGCTTAAAAAATTCCAGTTTAGAACAGCTGCATTTTTCTTGAGGAAAAACTCAAATTATGTTAGCTCTAACCATGGATATTAACGGAAAAGCTCATGATGAATCACTGCAGCGAGTTTTAAAATTCAATTTCTAGGCCTCAGCAAAGATGTCTTTGTATTTTGAATCCAGTGAAAGTAAAGGCAGAACTCACTTTTCCAGGGGGAGACTTGCAAGTATGCCTTGCCCTAAATGCGCCAGATTCACTATATCTCAAGCATGTACAGTGATGACAAAACATAATCAGTGTTGTCACAATGATGACAAGGGTAAAACATTCTTATGGCCCATCTTCTCATTCATATCTTGTTTTAGAAAAATTTTCCTGCTCTTCAAGTTACTGAAATAGAACAATGTTAAACAATATATGTATTAAAAATAAATGGTTCTTGACCCAAGAAAGCTCTCAAGGAGAAAACTCCTAATTTTTCTTTTGTTCAAGATAGTCATATACAATATTAAGCTGTGAAGAATTAAGTAAGGCTTGACTATACATAAACATCATCTGGAATATTTTCCACTGAGTGAAACAATGTCCATTCTTCAAAAACCCTACTTTAAACATGGTCTAACTGTTGCATGCACTCAAAACATGCGTCAGAAAGCAAAAGTAGCTAAAAGTCTCAAAACATACTTAATCTCTGTGTCTTCTGGTTATTAGAGCCAACTGAGCACTAATCACATATAAGGCAGAGATGGTATGAAATATAAAGTACTATAGAGTAAATGGCAAGAGAAAAAGTAAAGCTGTCACAATGCCCAGGTCAGGCTGGCTCTGCAGAGAGCAAGAGTATGCACAAGGCACTAGAAATAAGCACAGCCTGGAGGATGGAGAAAAGATCGTTTTATAGACTAAATACTTATTTCTAAAAAAGAGTTAAAGATATTCCCTCAGATACTACACTGACAACATATTCAATAAAAATGTAAAATACTAAGTAAGTTTACAGCAATCTATGTGCTAGTGATAGAGAAGAACCAGTCTTCTACTCATTGGCTAGGTAACGACAGTGAATGCTAGCTAGGAAGATCGCATTAGAGTGAGAACGTAGGGGATCCTGTTAGGATTGTGGAATTGGAGCCATAAATCATAATCTAAATCTAACTACCTACGAAACGTCCATTGAAAGAAAGTGCATGGGAATAGCATAAGCAAGCTGTTATTAGTTATGTAATAATAGTAATATATATGAGGCACTGGGGGATAGATAAGATGGATACTTTGCAAACAAGGCAGTGCATGGTAGAAAAAGTACAGTATAATAGGTGGGGAAAACTTAAATGGAATTCCTGTCTCCAGTTAGGGAGACCTACTCTCCAAACCAAAAAAGGAAACAGTTTCTGACAAATTCCTAAAGTCAAAAACAAAACAACAGCAAAAAACAAAAAGGAAATAAATTTCAAACCAGGAAATAAAGGCTTTCTCTATTTTTTTTTTTTTTGACAATTTTACGTATTTGAGGTACACTCCCTAAATCTATAAGCAAGTAAGAAAGAGTTTACGGGGCATTTTTCAAAAGAAACAATAAAGCATATTATACAGGTTAAAATTGACTTAGAATGAGTAAATTCAGCTTTTTGAATAGTAAATAGTATGCGTGCTTTAAAAAACAGGTCTTTCAAAAGATACTAGAATTTGTTTTTCTCTTTGCTGTGTTTAACAAATGTACAGCTTTTGGCCAGAAAAGAAATTCTGAGGACATAGGTTCAACTTTCTAATTTGAGAAGCCCATTCTGGTGAATCACGTTTAGATACCTGTTATTTATGGGTCACTTTGAGTCTTTAAAATTCAATTATTCTTGTCGTTTACAGAAAGTAACACTTTAAGAGATCAAGAATCACACACACACACACACACACACACACACACACACACACACACTCGCTCAAAAGTACCAAATTAGGCTCCAGCAGCTGCAGAGAGATTACGTCATAACTCAGCTGCGCCTGGATTGCTCACTTTACACTGGCAGCATTCAAGGTTAGAAAAATGAAACGGCAGCACAATTGGTCAGCAGCTTCTCTTCTGGAATTTTTCCAGGTTCTTGAAACAAACAGACAGACAGACAAACGAATGAACATAAAGCTGCAATCACTCTTGCATTGATTTCAGACAGTAAACTAGGAGGTTTCCTTGGGGAAGCAGAGCCCACCCAGAAGACGGCAGCGAGAAGGTCTCCAGCCAGTGATCTTCAACAGCTCTGCAGGGCTTACTCAGGGGGACCCATCAGCCACCAGTGCTGTTCTCTTGGTGATCAGCTCAAGGCAGCAGCTGGGACTTCAGGCTGTATTCATCTCCGAGCTGTTCTGGCTGGGTGGCAGATGGGAATCCAGGTTCTCCTTGCACCTCTCCAGGTCGTGGAAGTATGGGTGAGACAGGGCACTGTAGGCAGATATTCTTTTGGCTGGATTAAATGTCAAGCACTTCTGTGATAAAGAAAAAATAATTGATTGACGTAAAACATATCCATTTAAATAATGTGTTCACATAGTTATACATTTTTTGACTGCCATGAATTATTTGTGTCCATAATGAACAAATACCTATTTCAAGGGACACTAAATAAAATGTAGACAGTAATTATCTTGATATATAAACTGCCCCTCAGGAAAAGGCAACACCTTTTGGGTTGCCTGTTGACTGTTATCTACCCAGGATTTCTCTCCAACCCACCCCAGATCCTTTAAAAGATTTATTATTATTATTATTATTATTATTATTATTATTATTGTTGCTGCACGATGCATTTACTTTACTTAGGTAGTGATTTTTCTAATGAGAACAAACTTAGTGCTACAGTCAGAGACTTCGATCCTTTAAAAGATTTATTATTATTATTATTATTATTATTATTATTATTATTGTTGTTGTTGTTGCTGCACGATGCATTTACTTTACTTAGGTAGTGATTTTTCTAATGAGAACAAACTTAGTGCTACAGTCAGAGACTTCACCCTAACTTTTTACCCTTCCTCAAGGTTTGTCAATAAGCAGGGAACGCAGGGCCTTGCTCAGGTGTAAAGAGTAATTACTAAACTATTGTCCAAACCAAAACAGGAAACAGTTACTGACAAGTTTCTGAAACCAAAAACAAAACAAAATAACAACAAAAACCAAAAAGGAAATACATCTCAAGCCAGGAAATAAAAGGCTTTCTCTATTGAGGGAAGGGCAAATAGGGGCTAAAACCTCCATCATAACTATCTTAATCTATTAGCACACCATGCACCTGCCCAGGGCCGCCCCACCAGAGGAGGGATGCCTTTCTTCCGATTCACATCAAGGAGCCATATGGGCCCGCAGTAGCTCTTAGGAATCCATTAAATTCAGTTCAGACATTAAAGGAGGGAAAGGTGCACCTCTGGAGCAGCAGTCTCCATTCCCAAACTATCAGGCTCATAATCAGTTAGTCAAAATGTTCCCCTAATCTCAGTTCCATTCCCACTCCAACCCCACCTCCTCTCCTTCCACCAACACCTGTGGGATGCCCAGCAGGTGGTAAGCATTAGTTAACAATGAGTAAGACCCACCCATTGCCCCTGGAGTTCACATGTAGCAGAGAAGCTCTATCAACTTTTCTATCTTTGTGATGCAGTGTCCACTGAAGCGAGCTGGGTATCTGAAATGTCCATGAATTTGAATCTTCTATGTAATCTAAAGACTTAACATTATCATGGCTATGCAGATCACTTCCATTTAATCTGGGTTTCTGCTCTTAAGGTGCTCACAGTCCTAATCAGATCCTGACTGGACTAGAGACTCTGCTAATACTCTGTGGAATATAATCGACCTAGAAAAACACCTACAAATAGAAAATTTTACATATAATTTCAGGCAAATTTTTGGGCCCCTGAAACCTGATTTATCCTGAGTTCCCTACCAGTCCGTGGATGCTAGCCTCCTCATAGTGTCTTCTGAAAATCAAAGAGTAAAAGGGTAGGCAGAGAGGAAGGAGCTTGTTCGCAGAAAGGTTCTAATAGTGATAAACATCTTGAGAAAAACTTTATAAGGTGGCACTGAATTCGCAAAGGACAGGAAAGCAAGGGCAAAATTCTCAAGCCTGAGTTCTCCTCCCAGAGTCTAAGAAGGAGAACATTAGATAGTGGCATCAGAAAAGGAAGCAGCCAGTTTAGTCCCCAGAACATAGGAAAGAAGAAAAAAAAAGTGTGGGAATATGTTCAAGATAGAGATATGTCCCTGGAGGATTATCTGGGAGGAAGCCCTATCCTCACAGTTATACTGATGGCTTAGAGCTGGAAAGAGGGTAAAGAGAAGGAGAAATCCTTAGGTTAATGTGGGGTGTGTGTGAGAATCTCGAACTGGAATTCTTAATACATTTTGTCCTATAGAAATACTGTTAAGAAAGGTGGCTAAATTCTACTAATGTTTGACTCTAATAGAGCAACTGGATGGCTGGAGAATGAAAAAATCTCGTCTGATAATACTGTTTCTGCAAGAATATTTAATTTACTTCCCAAATTATTGACTAATAAAATGAGCTTTTGGAATTATAACTTAGTCGAGAGTTGAATACTACAGTGGATCGGAACATTTCTCAGCACATATTCCCTTCCTTTCTTTCCTTCCATCCATGGGAAGAGTATTCTTTGCTCTACTCAAGATGGCCTTGGCCATGTAACTTGCTTTGGCCAGTGGAATGTGGACGGAAGTAGCAGGGTGGCTCTTCCAAGCATATGCCTTCAGTGGTAGCATATGTTTCTGCTTGTCCTCTGGGAGCACCCTCCTTCTACCATGAGAAAACATGCCCCAGGGAGCCGAAGGCTTTCTGGCCTGGGCCTCAGAATGAGACATGTGGAGAGGACTTGTACTTGACCCAAAGGCTGGAGCAGTGCTCTCTCTGCCAATCTGCAGACCCATGAGCAAGAAAAAAATTGCTTACTGTTGTATGCTAGTGAGATGCATTTTTTTTGGGGGGGGGGGATCTTTTCCATGAGCAAGAAAAAAATTGCTTACTGTTTTATGCTAGTGAGATGCATTTTTGGGGGGGGTGGTCTTTGTTATGCGGCAAAAGCAGACTAATACAAGGACCAAAAAAAAAAAAAAAAAAAGTACCTCAGGCTCTGAAAGCATGTTAGATAGGAGGAACTCTAAAACTTTTCAGCCAGAGTATCTTATTTGGAGTAAGTTTTCAGTTTCCCCAGTTAACCATGGTCAAAGGGACAAGACTTGTAAAGATGTGGTTTTGGTTGTTAAAAATAATCGTTCCCCTGAACTGTCTTATTACTGTACATTACGAAAATATATATGTAAGAGCATTTGGAAATGTTGATAGATATCTCAACATTCCCCAGGGAGCTGAAGCCTCCATACATGTATGATTGAGGTATTATATAAAGTCAACCATTTTACAGATAAAAATGAAGAGTAACTCTTAAAGTGCTAAACTTGTTAATTGTTTCCTAAATAAAACAAACTTTCTAAAACACTCTTCACTTTTCTTCCTTAGTTAATACTTTTCAACAGAAGCAACAGGTACTGTTGAGGTCTTAGTTGCTTATCTTGTACCAAATGGCTTCTCTTCTTCTGCTTTACAGTTCTAGTTTGTGTCCTTCCAGCATGAAACAGTGAGAGCTTAAAAGAATTCTGAGCTCCGAGATCTTGGCCTGTCCTTTTCCTGAATGCCTGTGGATATTATGTCTTGTGCTTACGTTTCTCCAAGTCTTGATGTAACTGGCTCTGCTTCTTATTCCTCTCCTTTGCTTCTTCCTTCTCTCTCTGGTATGCTTCTTTGTTCCTTTTTCTTGTTTGTCTCCTGCTATTTCTCCTGCCTAGAACGAGTGTGTTGTCTGACTCTGAAGGCCACCACTGCTAGCATGGCACCCTGAATGAGCATGTGACATTATCTATTTACATTTTAAGTTCTTCTTGGTGATTCCTACTGATGTTGGAGCTAGGAGATATTTTGGGTTGTCTTTGGATGTACTGGTAGCTGAAAGAGTGGGATACTTCATTACTTAAGTTCATTACTGTGACTGTCCAGAATCCTATTCTAAGAGAAACATTTCATTCAAAGTTCCTGCTGGAAAAGAAGAGCCTCTGGTGGCCATATTTATACCAGATGATCCCTACCCACTCCCAGCACTGTTAGCTGGACCAG
>NW_006436282.1:740755-756977 GCF_000325575.1 Pteropus alecto
ATGCCACCTGGCTCTAGGTAGCATATGATGGCTCAACAAAAAGGTGAGGTGTGCCAGCTAGATTTCTCCTTTTGGGAATATGATATAGAAAATACTGACAGGGCAAATGTTAATAGTAGGAGTTACAGCTGAAAGAATCCATGAATTGAAGTTCTGATAGTCAAGGGACTATCAGATAGTTAAAGTTAAGGGGAGCAGATAGCACAACTGAAAAGAAGCGATAAGGTGAAGAAAGGGCATTCAGGGCAGAGAAAAGCAGAGTTGCTGAGAGAAGGTGATGCACAGAACAGAGACAGTGCACTTACACTCTGAATGGCTTCCCATTTCCATTTCCAGGCCATGAAACATTCCATCAAACTCCCTTTTCTTAAGGTAATGCAAATACATGTCTGTTATTTCAAACCAAGGAAAAATTTTCCTAAGTAGCAAATAAGCCAGCAAGTGTGTGTATAGAGTGAGCCTTTGTCTAGGTGAATATTGTCCTTTCTAATTTATTTATTTCGAAGGATGTAGGCCTTAGTGAGTGTCTTAGAAATAAACAGCGGGAAAAAAAAAATATAGCCGTCCTTGTCCATAACTTGGCAGTGGAGGGAACTTTTGCCTAAACATCAGAAAATGAACTACCACCAGGTAAAGATGGAGTTAGAGCTGGAACTGGGAAATTCTATGGCTCTGCAAACATGCCAATCGTTGGCTGTGTCCACACAGAGCTGAAGCATAACATTTCTTCCAAGAGCCAGAGACTCTTGGATCTATATTTGAAATTCAGAATATACTAACAGAATGGGAGCAGTGGCTCCTTCTGGTCTAGGAGACTTATTAGTAGGTAAAGGATACACAATATTACTCACTGGGTTCCAAACACCAAAAGTAGCCCAAAAGATACACTCCCTTACTTATTGTTTTGGCCTCCAAGTATAGGGAGCTATGTAAAAGAACAAGTATTACAAGTTTGAGTCTCAAATAGGACACTGAATCCCTTATTTTCATGGAGGCATTTATATGTGCATGGCACAGTCAATACTTATTAGAAGCATATGTACAGAGGAATGGAGAGGCTTCAAAGCCTGCATTAAAATTAACATCGAAAGCTAGAGAACTGAAAGTGTGCGGATCAGACTCTTTCTCTTTCTAGAGGAACTGAAGACATTCCAGAATCAAAAGCCACCAGCTACTATAGGTGTGGAAATGAGAGCTGTAGAGAGATTGTGGCCTATGTCTTGTGAGGCTTTGGCACGTGATGCCGAACTGATGCTGCACCCACCACCCAGCGTGAGCAGGACAGGTCTCTCATCAGCACAGTGCAGATCAACTCCGCATCACTTGAACTTACCAGAAGTAGGTCTTTGCCTTGTTCATCAATATCTGCTACAAACTTCTCAATAGGTTGAGGAGTTTTTGAGTGAAAAGCCTGCCTGGGAAGGGCAACATCTCTAGGCCAGTCCTCCTCTCCTGGGAGTCCGATTACACTACAAAAGAACCACATGTGAACAGAAGCATTAGATGCTGTGCAGAAGCTATTTCCTATTGAATTCTAGATGAAGGTAAAGTCTAAGAGGCAGGCACGGGGGACAGAGAACCCCAGGAGTCCCTCACTTGTATGACTGGCAAGACTACTTTCTCTTGGTCCTACTGCATGCAATACGGTGATCATAGGGTAGAGGGTAATCTCACAGGAGAATTGTAAAATTCACTAGAAAAGGATAAGAGATTACTCTGGAAGCAGATACTAATATAAGAGATAATGAAGAAGTGGAAAATATTATACTACCAATAAGCTCTTACATACTGACAGAGCAGGACCTATATATTCAAAGGGGACCCACGTGGGCATACAATATTTTCCTTTATGCCCAAGAGTGTTTTCTGTGTTCTGATCGAACACTTCCATATTGACATGGTTTTATAATGTTCATCTAACATGATCTGTTAACATACAAATTTGGTCGCACTCTTGATTAAAGAATAACTCCAAATAGTAATTAGATACATTAGAATCAGACAAAAAAAAAGAGGCTAAAAGGTATGTTAGTCCTGTGCTATGCAAGCACTATTTTCTAATTTAATATTAAATTTAATTTATGTAATTTACATTATATAACTATTTTATGATATTCCAAAGTGTGCAAACAAAAGTAAAAACGATATCATTTATGTTTTCCCTAAAAATCATTCAGAGATCAGAAATATGGAGAGAGCATCAAGTAACATACAAACAGCACAGGCTTTGAAAATAAGCAGACCAGGGTTCAAATTCTGCATATGGGTGGGTAAGGACAAATTACTTAACTTCTACGAGCCTCAGTGTCTTTAATACAACAATGGTAATAATTCACGGTTGTTATGAGGATCAGCGATAATTTATATAAAGTGCATAGCACAGCGCCTGACACACAGTACTTGCCAATATCAACATATTACCCATTATTATTATAAGAGGAAAATAATGTTATTAATCTAAAATGTGTAGGCAATGCATCACTACCACACTAAACATATGTAATGCTTAAGTTCTATTTATGTGTAACTTAAGGTTCTACAGAAATATTAACAGCTCAGTGGCCTTATGCAACAAAATATACATTATGTGGATATTATTTATAGCTTATGTATAGGTTTGAACGAGGGACACCAGTGGATCCAAAAACTTATATCTCATATAGACGCTGATTAACTCTGAACTAAAAGATTATAGTTTAGTAAACAGAATATATGATTATTCAAATACTGACCAAACTATTCTTTTCTTTTTTTAATGTGTTTTTTAAATTTTATATTAGTTTCAGATATACAGTACACTGGTTAGACATTTATATAGTTTCTGAAGTGATCCCCCGCTTACTCTATCACCCATCTGGCTCTACATCTAGCTATTACATTACTATTGATTATGTTCCCTTTGCTGTACTCTATGTCCCTGTGACTACTTCGTAACTACTAATTTGTCCTTCTTCATCCCTTCACCTTTTTCTCCCAGCCCTCCCACCCTCCTCCCCTCTGGCGATCACCAGATTGTCCTCTGTATCTGTGAGTCTGTTTTTGTTTAGTTTGTTCCTTTTGTTCCTTAGATCTTGCATATAAGTGAAATCACATGGTATTTATCTTTCTCTATCTGATTTATTTCACTCAGTATAATACCCTCTAGGTCCATCCATGTTGCTGCAAAATGGTAGAATTTCATTTTTTTATGGCTGAGTAATATTCCATTGTATATATGAACCATAACTCTATCCAATCGTCTGTTGATGGGCATGTAAGCTGCTTCCATATCTTAGCTATTGTGAATAGTGCTGCAGCTGCTTCCATATCTTAGCTATTGTGCATAGTGCTGCCGTGAACATAAGAGTGCATAGATCTTTATGAATTAGTGTTTTGGTTTTCAGAGCACATAGATCTTTATGAATTAGTGTTTTGGTTTTCTTTGGATAAATAATCAGAAGTGCAATTGCTGGGTCTAAAGGTAGTTCTATTTTTAATTTTTTGAGGAACCTCCAAACTGTTTTCTGTAGTGGCCGTACCATTTTGCAATCCCACCAACAGTGAACGAGGGTTCCCTTTTCTCCACATCCTCACTGACACTTGTTTTTTGATTTATCGAAGATAGCCATTCTGATGGGTATGAGGGGATATCTCGTTGTGGTTTTAATTTGCTGACCAAACTATTTAAACTACAGTTAGAAATGCTGCTGGCCTGTATTAGGGTCTTCTTGGCCTGCACATGATGGGACTAAGGCCAAGGAGGGGTGGGTGTTCTCCCGAATGGATTTCCAACTTTCAGAAAGATGTGGTGGTAAATGTCATGAGATCTCTGTAGGGCTTTGTTCTCCTTCCCTTACCTCCTCAACAGAGCCAGGTCACACACCTCACCTGGTTAGCAGACACTTGTGTTTTAACTTTTCCTGTCACTGAGTGTCTGGGGAAAGACAATTCTATACCTGTAGAACATGCTGGGAGAGCTATGTTATTGAGGCAGAAAAAGACAAACTCATAGACATATTTACTGGAACAAATGAATGGAAATGGCAACTTGAGCAATATACAAATTTGTTTAGTAGCAAGATCTAGAATAAGAATAAAAAGAAGAAAAAAAGCTCCACTATTAATTATTAAAAGAAATAAATATGCATGTGTTTGGACAGAATGGGACAAGTAGAGGAGGAAAAGAAGAATGCTTATTAAAGAACTTTGAAATTTTTCTTTCATTCATTTTTAGCTTTTTAGCCATTTTTATATCAATATTTTTGCATATCAGCACCAGTTACCTAGAAACTGGTTTTAATAACTCTTAGCAATAATTTAAAATCTTTTTATTTGCATCTTTCAATATATTTATGTTGCGTTAAATCTGGCAATATAGAAAGATGAATGCCAAAAGCCCTCTGAGAAACAGTGTCTCTGTATGTATATGTATGCATGGTATATAATTATATATATATTATATTAACATATAAAACTGCTTATATAAATAACTTTTAAAAGTGTTTTTAAACCTATTACCTCCCCTAATCCTCATAACAACCTCCTGAGACATGTAGGTCAGGTATTATTATTTCCGTTTTATAGATGGGGAAACTGAGGATGAGGAATGAATTAACTGCCAAAGCCACACATAGCGAGTTCAGCCACAGAGCCTGGAGTGAACCCAGTTCCCCTTATTCCAAATCCAATATTTTGTTTCTATTTAACTATGACTCTGCTCCTAAAAATCCTCCAAAATGCCACAGGCTAAAAGCATTTAGTTTCACTTTCAAAGTACTTGCTGTTCTTTGAAAGTATAAATCTTCCTAAACACAAACATTTTCCCCTTAAGAGAATGTGGATTTAACTTGCCTTTAAAAAAATTAGTTTAATATCCAATATGAACTTTTACGGCCCACATATGAGTGTTGTGAAATTCTGATAGATCCATTAAAAAGTGCTTGCATCAAATTTCAGTATTTGGACAGCTGAATGTAAGCCTTAAAAGTTGACATTTGTACTGGAAAGAATGACAGAGCACAAAACCTATAAATGGCAGTGATGGTGGGGACAGAAATCATTTTTCAAGTACTTTAGAAGTGACGCTAGGGTGCAGCATTGTCCCTTTCTCTATGCCACAGTAATGTATGCACTCAGAGGAAATAGAACATAATTTCAATGAAACGATGCCAGAGACCAAGAAGTAAAATCTAAAGGCACAAAACACATAGAACTTCATGGCTTCTTTCTCCTGGCAATCTAGGATCTCAGGCCTTTGCTAAAAGTGGAACTGGCTTTTCCTTGGAAGCAAGTCAAACATGCTCGTCATAAGTTTCTTCTGGTTCATCTCACTGCCTTGTATATACTCAGGGACACGAACAATGTCGACAAGACTCAGTCAGATGCCAGTGCTGGGGGTGGACCAGATGCCCAGGTGGTGCCCAGGGAAAGCAGGTGAAGGACTTCAATGCCTGGCAAGTTGCTTTCAGTCAACATTGCTTTTCCTTCTAATAAAGGGTCCCTGGTATAATGTCTGACTTTCACAGTTCCCTCTTCAAGATCACATATACACAAAACATATTCCACAGTGATGGGGATGAATAGATGGGAGTTCATCACCAGATGACAAAGAACTTGACATCCAGAAGTAGAGAATAACATGAAAGTTTTGTCCCGAATCTGTCCATCTTACAAAGTGGTCAGAAGGAGCAGTAGAAGCAGCAGCTGTGGCAGTTGCCCTAGACCCAGGCAACCCCCAGACAATAAAGCTGGCAACTGTTTTTTGGACCTTAAAGCCACTGGGTTCTGACTCAGCAGTGGCACAGGCACTAACAGAAGTCTACTGGCGCTGCATCCGGTCACCAAAAGAACAAAGTCAGGTTCCAGTTTTATTCCAACTGTTTTAAGCAGTCATGCTTGAGTAGATAGAGTTAAATATAATTCTTCTCTTCAGGGGCACTTCTCCCCTGTTTTACAGACTACGAATATCATAAAAACCACTGGGATTCTATAAAATGTCACAGACCAGTGATCAGGGCTATTTTGGTTCTACAACTCCCACTTTCTTCCTACTCTGCTCCAAGTCTGATGGGACTTGGCAAACGCAAAATCCCAAAAGGATGCCATACTGCATGCTTTGTGAGAAGAAAAGCCCCCTTTTATATTCTAGAAACATGAAAGCATACATACCCTCACATGCACACATGCAGACATGAATGAAACTCTGCAAATCATCAAGGAGCATATAACAGATAACTGGAACTAAAGAATTTGAGCACAAGAAAGAATCTTAAAGAGAATTTAAGCCCGAAGTGTCATTTCTTAGGTGAAGAAGTTAAGGAACGAAATGGTTAAACAATTAATGATGAATTATAATCATTGCTAGCATTTTAAAAGCATTTACTATATACCAGGATCTGTGTAAGTCCTTTACAGGGTGTGTTAAATGACTTTCTCAAGATTGCACAGTTATTTAGCCGCAGACATAGGATTAGAATTTAGGATTCTCATTTCCTGTTTCGATGCTCCAAAGAAAAATGAATTGTGTAGCATACTATCCTTTGTCCAGGAAAACAAAAGAAAACAATGCAAAACCAACCTGGATGACTAAATGATACTCAATGGGGACAGGAAGCCCAGTGGGTAAGGATGCATTACCAGGCCATCAAGTGCCCCACCTCTGATGGTGTATGCATCTGAAATGACCCCAAGCAGACAACACATCTGAACTAAAGAACTGGAACTCAGCCAAGCAAAGAAAGAGGAGCAGCCCAAAGATCCACACAAGCAACATACAAGCTTCCAGAGCAGAACAGTTAGGCCACATGTCATGATGGGCTCTGCATAGAACAGCATGTCTGCCATGTCCCCACTCACCACACAAACAGTAACACTGTCTGCAGCAGCGGCTTGAGGTAGGAAAGATAAGAGATAAACATATTATATGAACGTCAGAGGAAAATCACTGTAAATGTTTTAATGTTACAGATACTGATGTAAAATTACAGTTATTACTTACTCCAAGATTTTTCCTAGTTGATCGACATCTGAACTGCCACGGAAAAGAGGCCTAAAAGAATAAAAGATAGGTATTAAACAAAGAATTTTCTCAGGTTACATTTCAATCATCTTTGCCATTATCATTGTTTAGCAGGAAGCAAAATATTATTTAAGGGTGGGGAAGAAGTAAGGAATTGAGACGTGTTTCCTTTGGTAAATGAATGTTTTTCCTGCATGTCACATATGTTAAGGATCTCTCATGGATATCTGGTGGTACCTGATGCCCGTGTTTTATAATCGCAGGTATCCTATTTGCAGTCATTGTAATAGTATCACCAGGCCCTGGCTTCAGGGTTCTACTTAACTTTATGGTGGGATTGAACACATCACTGTCCTGGTCTCCAACCAGGGGTATATGATGTCCTTTGAAACTGTTCTTGGTTAGATGCTTCTCAGAGCGCCCTTTCCTCACCATTTGGCTATCGTAGGCCACTTGTCCTGAATGCAGCAGTGAGCTACCTCCAGGTCTATTTTTCTGATTATACCACTTCCTTTTCTCCCCATATTATGGTAGATAAGCATTATAAGCTTAAAACCCTAACGTTGGGCTTCAGAGGCAATTGAGAACACAGCCTTCATTGCCTACACTGAGCATTTAACTGGCAATTAAGTGAGCTTACTTGGTGATATTTCTGGCATTTTCTCCAGTAGATCAATAGCCCTTGAGAGCAAAGACTTCTCTAGGTTTGCCCCTAACCTTTTTAGCCTAGTGCTTTACTTGAACAGGTACTCAGTTAATAAATATTTTGTTCGATTTTATATATACCTATAGTACACGTGTAGTTGTTCCCTAACTCTTTGCTCAATGAATGACATAAACAGATATTTTTCAACAATGTGTTTAAACAAACTCACTATATAGGTCATATATAACGAATCTTGCAGTCATAGCATTTCAGTGGTTAGAAGACACCTTAAAATTCTACAACCGTGCTTTCTATTCAAGTTATTATTTCTGAAAACGGTTATTTTCAAATGCAGTGATTTATTTGTGGCAATGATATGGGCTGAATTGTGTCCCTTCCCAAATTCATATGTTGAAGCCCAATTCTTATATCTCAGAATGTGACTGTATGTAAAGATAGGCCCTTTAATGAGTTAAAAATGAGGCTGTTAGGGTGGACTCTAATCCAGTCTGTCTGATGGTCTTTATAAAAAGAAGAAATTTGGGCACACGAAGAGACGCCAGAGGCATGAGTGCACACAGAGAAATGGCCATGTGAGCACAAAGCAGGATGACAAGCCAAGGAGAGAGGCCTCAGAAGAAACAAAACCTGCTGATACATTGTACTTGAACTTCCAGCCTCTAAAATTTTTTTTAAAATTAATTTTTATTACGGTAACATTGGTTAATGAAATCCAGTAAGTTTCAGGTATATGATTCAACAGTAAGGCATATATATATATATTATATTGCATTGTGTGTTCATTGCCCATAGTTATATTTTTTTCTGTCACCACATATTTGACCCCTTTTATCCCATCTCAAAATTGTGAGAAAATAAAATTTGTCATTTAAGCCAGCCCAATCTGTGTTACTTTGTTATGGCAGCCCTCGCAAACAAATGCTGGCAACTTGTACATCACTAATGCAGCCAAATTCATAAAGAGTTATGGAGCTGGGTTCTAAAAGACATCCAGACAGGTCTGAAAAGAGAGCAAGGTGAGAAGTGAAAGTTTCAGAAAAGCCACACAATGGAATCTTAACAGCTAATATTTATTAGAGGACTAATGTGTCTGGCATAGTGCCACATGCTCCCCACACATTATCTCATTTAATTCTCACAAACACTCCAGGAGCACAGTAGTATTATCATCCCTGTTTTCAAACGAAGAGATTGAGGTGTTTCATGACTTAACAACAGACACATAACAAATTGCAGCCTTAAAATTCAAACCAGGTCTGCCATGCCTCAAAGCCCGAATGCCTCATCACTGTGCTGTAATACTTTTATTTCAGTTAATAATGTTCTCTGCATCATAGACAGTCCCGACAGCTAAGCCTCTGGGGATGCAAGTGCGCAAAAAGCACTTTAGAGAGAACCTGGTGTTTCACAAGTGGGTGCATATGGGATTCTGTACTCAGATTGCTTTACATGTGTCTAATTGTCTTTAAATTCTTGCTTTACTTCAACAAGGAACAAAATAATTCACCGGATTGACCTAGACTCTCTATTCTTTCCACAATTTTACTGACTGATGGCCCTTCTAGATTTTAAATTCTTCTCCCAGCATACTCTTTTACAGTCGTTTTGCTCACATCTTAATTGATATATAAGTTTTCATTCTTTCCAAAGCATAGAACTTGGGTTGCAGAAGAAAAACCAATCTCTTTCTTTTCTCACTTATCTGTTTCTCTAAGATTTAAGTATGAAATCACAAAACTAGGTATAATCGGCATTATGAGGTTTGGGAACAAATACAAATGACACCTCTTCGTTAAGCATATATCTCAAACGGTGGAAGTAAAGTGTGTGCCAGGTCAGCAAGCACAGAGAGCATCGGTTTAATTTGCTGAGCTGGTGAAGTAGCTCTGTAAATATGCCAAGCCCCCTACCCTTCTGGTACCCACAGAAGCATGGGTGACATTACCTTTCAGTAATGGAGCAGTTTAAAATAAATATGTTGGCCATGGCTATTGAGAAACAAACCAAATAGACTAACTTGAATGGATGCTGTTCGCAGGCAAAGGCATAAGACCACCTTTTCCTTGGGTGGGCACCAAAATCCAAGCCTGAAGCTCAGCGGCAGCAGCGGCTCACACGCATTTTGTTTTGGTTTTTAGCTCCTTTTGTTATCGTCCCTTGGTAATATTCTAATATTTTTGCTGGCTCCGTTATGCATTTAAGCAAATGCTTGTCTATTTTCTCACATTTGCCAGGTGTTTTAGCAGAGGGCTTTATAGTCATGTAGTCTACCATACTACCAGAGCCAGGAGTATTATCTTTACTTACTGGCTGGACTTAACCCACAAAATGAGAGGTGCTTGTCATCCCTGAGTTAGAACTAGCTCATCAGTTTGGCCTCCTTTAATAAAGAATACAGCAAGTGAAGGTCTAAATCAAAATCACTCTTTTGTGAACACTCAGCAAAACCTGCTATGGGGAATAGAAACTTGGATGCAGTAATTTGGTGTATAGCTCAGAATGACTTTTGCAACCTTAGGAAAACCTGGTGTGCGACTTTGAAGTCTATTAACTTGGCTTTGCAGCAGATGTGGGTTGGCTTGAATTATACAGAACCACTGAACTCTGATTGTGTGCAATTAACTCTTAAAAATGGATTTCTGGATGCAAATACATAGTCACAAGACAATGGAAAAGGGGCATGTGAAGGAGGAAACAGGCTAAACTGGTACCGGTACTCTCCATGGACCAAGAGGTTGGACATGAATGTGATCAAACTCTTAGAACCATCTACAGTCCTTCTGGCTGAAATTTTGAACATTTTTTATGAGCTGTTTTTATGACAGAGGATTAGAAACATAGAGAGGTATAGTGAATTCAGAGGAAGGATGAAACCTTTCATCGTGATGAACTCTTGGGGGTGCTGTGATGGAGTATGAAGATGTAAGAATATTACTGCTCCAGGGACCTTGTGTGACATAATCTGTTTTGAAATACAGCTCTATGGGAAAAAGTTTGGACTGCATCAGGTCTCTGACTTGTGTGCACCATGTACTGAAGAAACATACAGGACAGTATTTTCACTGAGGTCATTTTGAATATTTCTTCCTTCCTCAGATTAGCTGAGTTAATATACTTTAATTCATATAATTTATAGTGGACAAATATGCACATAATCTTCAGACTATATTCTTTGGTTTAGTGGTAAGGATCAGTTTAATTCTACTGCTTTGAATAATTTTATGATTTTCAGAATGATTCAGCTAAAACACACAGATGCATGAGTCGGACTTGGCTGGTTCTTTATTACCATGACACAGAGCTGAGCTGGAAGGAAGTGGAGAGTTAAAGGAGCAAATGGGGGAGAATAAAAGACACAGAAAGACTGGAAGACTGAGATTGAGACAGATGGCCAGACAGAGGCAACCTGAGGAGGTTCACATTGAACTTTGAACCCTATTTCTTTCTACTGACTAAATACGTACCCTTCCTGAAAATCCTTATAAAGGCTCTCTATAAAGAATGAAGATGGGAGAGGAAAGTTCTATTACATACTACGAGGCAGAGGCTCATAAAAAATAAAAAGCCTTACATTTTTTTTCTGAGTTACTGCAGGGAGAGGATCCACTAAGCTATCCCATCTCCTCTGTTTCTAGACATAACCCGTCCCCCCAACCTTTGCCGGGGTAACATACTTATTAATTCTTAATACTTATTAATTAATACTTATTAATGCTTTTTAATTAAGTACTTAAAGATAAAATTAGCAATAGAGATATTCTATCAAGGATAGTAAGTCTGAAGCTGACTTTTGTAGTTTTAAAAATATTTCTTCCTTACATAAACATTTTTTTGGAGGGAGTAAAATAATAAAATGGAAAGATTACACCTACCAAGAACATTCCCAAATAAAGACTATGCAAATGCTTTGATTGAAGTAACACATAAAAAGATCCTTTCATTATAAGAACAATACTTAAAGTCAGTAACTTTTATGCATTTTACTGTATCAAAAACTACAATTACTTACTTTAGTTGGCTTTTCAGTAGTTTAACCAAGTGCTTGGGTAATGGTACACAAACATTATCAGCTGAAGATCTTTAGTGAATCTAACTTTCATGAATCTCATCTCTAACTTTGTATCTACATTTCTTCTCTTCACCTGGTGTATGATCCTCCTTTTTCTTCAGAAGGTTTTCTCCACACTCACTGCTTGGGGCTATTACATTCTATTGTATAAACTCTCCTTCTGTCCCTCATGGCTCTGAGCCCCTTTCTATTTCGAATTCCCACATTAACTACTGGAGAGCCTATTGGAAGGTCTTTGCCGTGTTACCCTTTGCAAGCAATTTATTTGACAAGATAAACAATGTTTGGAGGAAAACATATGAAATTGAAAATGAGTTTTTATGAAAGAGAATTTTAGGTTATTTCCAAGTATTTTCTTCAAATATTTTCCTTCATCATTATACTTGATAATAGTCAATGCTGATAAGATAAACTCTTTATGAAATACATTTTTCATTTATACATATAAGCATTTTTATTCCAACTAAAAGGAGTGTATTACAAAATATAATGGCAAAATTACATTCATTTCAAACTTTAGCAAAGTCAGTTCTGTTCTTATATCACCTTAGTCACAATTGTGCCAAAACAAGTATGGTTCTTGGGGAATTTTTAGCAAGGATTTTCCCCAAGGCTTTTTTACATTTGTGAGAGTTTAAGCCTTAATGTTTTCTCTGCCTTTAATAAGTTGATTTTTTTAGGACATTTGTTGACTGGAGAAAGGACAGAGATTTTGATGATGGATTGGTCCTGGGTGTGAATCTCTACCAGCCATTTCTCCTTAAATGATGTTAGGAAAGTCATGTAGCCTCTTTGAGTCTTATTTGCTTCATTTGTAAAATGTCCAGCTTATAGTAGACCTACAGTAAGTGGCAACTAAATACACACATGCTTTATCACACTCGCACATGGTAGATAACTCTCTTGTTCCTGCTCACTGCTATACACAGATGATAACATTAAGTATTTCACTTGGTGAACAAGAAAGGAAGGGGACATTTGTCACCATGTGGTGGATGCCCAAGTCGTATTTAAGCCGAACAGTCCATCCTCTGGGGTCACTATATATTCTCTACACCTGCTACAACTCTTATATCTTCATCATCAAGAAAATAAATGTCAAACTCTCCAATAAGGATTAATTAATTTTGAACTGGCAATATCATTTCTTCTTCTGTATGTAATTTTGGCTAAAAACTCACTCACCATGTCTTTTATTGGTGAAGTGAATTTTCTGGGTCTAATTACAACCGGAACCAAGTTTTAGATTATATGCCTTTTAAACAAACAACTAAAAGAACACATAAATATCATTCATCATTTCAATAAACAGCAGAAAACAACATTTAGAAGTGTTGTTTAGAAGTTCCTAGCAGATGAGAAATGTATGCTGATATTTCTGTTATAGAAATGATTCATGCATAACAGAAGAGGAAAGATTTCGTTTAGTTAACAGTACTTTCACTCTACTATAAAGAAGAGGAAGTCATGGGTCACGCTATAGAACACCTCCGTAACTTGCATTTGATCTGAAGCTATGCCTTAGCTGCTACCCTTCTTGATTAGGAGAGAAATTTTCCATGTTCATAAAATGATCTTAAGAGAAATATTACCCAGGGAATGTCTATTATTTTATACTTGCTCCCAAATTCACTTCTAGAGCTGTTATCTGTTAAGTTAAAAATGTTAACTTATCACCTTACAATTACCACCTATTCAAATAACCAGATTAAGCAGATGATTGATTTACTTTGTAAACACTAATTGAGAGATTACTCACTAAGCACATAGGTCTGCATTAGGTGCTGAGAGATAACCACTCATTTATTTAATATAAAACATATATTAAATAATATATAGTCTTAATATATAATATATGCCTATTGAAATTATATTATACATTTGAATACGGATGTATTAAAATATAAATTTGTAAGTAAATTTATACATATATACTACATACTACCATAATAATCCTTGCCCCCACGAGAGACAACATATGTAAACAAAGGATCATGAAATAGAGAAGTTTATCTCATTTTGCTGGTTGGAGACAGAAGCCCAGGGCAATAATTCAATTTTTACTAGAATTTTTGGAGGTGGTCTGATTAACCGTTTTTTTATAGATGAGAAGTTAAGCAACTTATCCGAGGAAACACAACTCCAGTAAGTGGCTAAGCTGGCCTGACCCCAAGAAGCAGCAAATAGGAGCAGTGTTTCAGAAAGATTAACATGACACAGGTTTATTGAGTCAATGGGAAGAGATGGAGATGGAGCCAGGAAGGCCAACAGGGAGGTCAGTGGACTAGTGAGATCACAAGAACCCAAACTAGGTGGACAAGAAAATGGGGAAGGATGCAAAGACGTCCCTTAAATAAGGGATGATGATCAGAACTTGGTGAAAAACTGAACATGACTTGGAGGGAAAAGCATGATTTTAAATTTGTATTATTAGTAAAGCCAGGCTGAATGAGAAAGGTGGGGAGAGGATGGCAGGGGGTGAGAAGATTGGGGGATAATTAACTTGGTTTTAAACATGTTCCTTTACAATAAAAAATAATATATAAAATGATACTTTGAAGTTTGAGAATGAAAAACATGCAAAAAAGGGTAGTTAAGCATACCCAAGAGTATTGAAAACATATGTCCACACAAAAACTTGTACATGAATGTACATAGTAGCATTATTCATAACAGTCCCAAAGAGGAAACAACCCAAATGCCCACCAACTTACAAAGGGATAAACAGAATGTAGTAGAGCTACACAATGTGGTGTCTGTCATTCGGTCTTAAAAAGGGATGAAGCATTGCTAAAGCATGAATGACCCCCAAAAACATCATACTAAGTAAATAAGCCAGTCACTAAAGAGCTCATGTTTATTATATGATTCCATTTATATAGAAGAAGCAAAACTACAGAGTCAGAAAGTAGATTAGTGGTTGTCTAGGATGGGGGGGTTCTGGGGTGAAATGAAGAGTGACTGACTGATAATGGGCATGGGGTTTCTTTTTGGGTTGATGAAAATGTTCTAAAATTGATTGTGGCGATGGCTGTACAACCAAAAACCTTTAAATTGCAGAATTTATGTTGGCAAATTATATGTTAATAAAGCTGGTTTTAAAAAAGTAAATAAACTGTATTTCCAAGCAACATTACAGATTCAGGACAGTAAAAAACTTCTCAGAAAACTGTTGTAGGCCTTAATATATGAAAGTCTTATGTACACGGTATTAAAGTACAGTGACAAACATTTATTTTACCACATATTCAATCAAGTACTCTTTTGAAGACATGTGCTCTGAAAAGTTCTTAATAAATTACTAATATAATCTTAATTTCTCCCAAACACCTGATTTATCAGATTAGGATGAAATAAACCAAAAAATGTCTATGAATGAAAAAAGGCATTACAAAACTACTACCTTATGCTTTCTTCTGGATGGAAAGGTTATGGGTGATTTGTTTTCTGCATTTTTCTATTACTCTGTTCTCAGCATTTTACGAGCACTAGATACTTTTAAAATCAGAACAACAACAAAAAATCCCAACACTGCTACTTGCCATACATTGCATTTTGTGATCTGTTGGCCTCATCTCTCCCCTACTCTTACACTAACCCACTTCTATAACTCGTTTACTTGTTGGTCTCAATAGCCAAACTGGAAGTTCTCTGAGGATAGGGCCAAGCCCTACTTGCTTCTATATCAGGGGCACATAATTTACTGCCTGCTCTGTCCATAACTGGCACTCACTTAATACATAACAATGGTTACCATTTCTCCTACCAAGGTTTCTCTTCCTTCTTTCTGGCAACTTCAGTCCCTCCCATCAAAATTCACTTCCTTGGTTCATCTCTGGGTAATTCAAGTGCGAGCATGTATATTTGTACAGATATAGATATATACACACACTTAGAGCCAAAACAGATTTGATTTATCGTATACATTTATGCTTTAACTGGTCTATGGCACTAGTCAATATCTGCCTGCAAATAATGGGTATTTAAAAACCAGAGCTGGCTGACAATTAGTCCCCTAAACCTAAAATCTTGCCAAAATCATCAGAGAAGTAGCAAGAGGCATGCAGTACAAGAACTTTGCCTTTAGGTGTTGACTTCACCCAGGTGTGCAGGACAGGGATGGGCTCTTTGAAAGCCAAAAAAAGACAAATGTTGAAAAAAAGTATAGCAAAAGCAACACAGGGAGTGAGGGATTAAAGAGGGTGTGGAGAGGAAAGAGGGGAAGGAAACCAATTCAGAAAGAAAGAAGGGCTGGTGGGAAAGAGCATGGGGGAAAAAATTAAAAGCCCAAGTAATAAAAGGGAAGGATGGGGCAAAAAGAATCTGAGATGAAGTTGTCACTGAGACAGAGATCAACAGGAAAAAAAACCAAAACCTTTACCAGGGAAGAGACGTGCCACTATAGGAAAGACCAGATAAACACGAGTTAGAGCGTGCTGCCCTATCTGTCCACGGCAGGTTTCTGAGTCTGGTAATTTCCTTTAAAAAA